>NW_013668458.1:0-14143 GCF_000517525.1 Limulus polyphemus | reverse complement strand
GTGCATTATTTAATTAAATAGAAATCCTTTAATGCAGTAGTACAATTAGTATAAAAAAGTAGGGTTAAGTTTTCTCAACAGTCAAGAGCAAAAAAAAATAACAGTACTTTATTTCTTGTTTTTTCATGTGTATTCTTTATTTATTATTATAAAAGTAACTAAATTGTTAAAATTAAAATGTTTTTAGTTTAGCTAAAGTAAAATATGTAATAATATTAATAATAATAATTTTTATGAGGTATGCTTACAAGTAATCTGTGCATTATGTAATTTGATATCGTAATGTGAGCTGTACATAATTTGCAATTTATAATAGTTAGACATTGTTCAAAGGGCAATAAAACAATGAAATTTAAGTGTAGATAGACGTATACTGTTACAAGCTTTAAGCTACTTAGTATAAACAATTGTGGTTTTCAATTTGCAGTCATTTCAGAAAGAAAATAGGGGAAATTTATAATTATTTTCTACTTTTTTATGGTGGTTACGAGGTTGGTCAAATCAACCGACCTCATATAGAGTTAGACTAAAGAAAATAACATAAAAATATTAAGTTTTTTCTGAAAAAAAACAAAAAACATTTCATATTTACTTGCGAGGTTTTAGGGGTTATGCAAATGATATTTGAAAATTTTTCAGATGAAGAAAAGTATTTTTAATATTAACATGAAAATTACTTTGCCCTCATAAAGGGAAACAACATGCAGTGTAAATTGTAAATTAGGTTTTTCATTGAACATTAACATGCTCTTTTCCACTTGTAGAAGGTAAACAAATAGTGTACATTGTAAATAAAGTTTTTCATTGACACTGAAGTGCTTTTTTCCTTTTTTTTTTTTCTTGAGCTTATTAATTACTACCTATGGGACCCTTGAAAATCTCACTGGGACTCTCTGAAAAAAAGTTGAAAATCTGGGACCCTAGTGAGGACCCTGAATGTACAGGAGTTTGAGGGGATTCAATGTTTTCAAGAAAAATAAAGGCTGGGTTTGAATTTTTTATTTTTCTTATGTGTGGGTGTGTAAGGACAGCAGTGAAGTGCAGAATAGTCCTTTGTTCTTCATATTTTATGTTAATAAATTAAAAAATGGTCTAAAATTAATAATAGCATAAGTCAGAATATTTTGATAACTTGCTTCACTAAATGATTCTTATAATAGTTACAAGTGTATTGCAGCTTACCAGCATATCAAGTTAATCAGTTTGTATTTGCTAGAAAATTTTTCATAAAGAGAGAATCCACATTAAAGCAGTAAAATTGTAATGACTTTCAAACATGAACTGTTTATGTGATTGTTTGTCCATTTAAACTCAATCTTTGATGTGTGCAATTGAAATTTTTTAGCAACTTCTTTAAGTTTGGTTCAACTAGTTTCTCACAACTTGTGACACCAGACAGATAGTCAGGCAAGTCTTGCTGTATAAACACACATACATATATATATATATATATATATATATATATATGACAACAGACATTATCTGTTATGACTTAATGTTAATAACTAGGACTGATAATGTAAAATAAATTACAGTTCTATTGTAATGTTTGTTTTATATTAAGTTCATTATTGTTTTATAATACTGATTTAATCACCTATAAATAATTAATGTAATTTATAGTATTAGAGCTATTTATCTATTTATATATATATAGACACATGCACACACACACACACACACACTTATGTCCAACATCAAATAACATTCCATGCACAGTTATTAATTTTCTATTTTAAAAGTGCAAAGATAACTTTTCCTTGATCATTAAAAATGAACCATGACAGTAGTTCATAATAGGAATTGCACAAAACCATAATAGAATGTTCAGGGAAATAAGTAACTTGAACAGTAAAGATTCAGTTCAAAAAACACTTTAAAAACTTTACTATTGACTGCTAAGGCTGTACACATATAAAAATGCACAAAAAAAAGAAGCATGTTAGACTTGCAAGAAAAAGAAAATCTGCTCAAAATGACCTGTTTGTAATTCTTCTTCTTAGTATTATTCTCTTGCCAGCCTACAACAAAAAGAGCTTGGTATATTTCACCCAAAATTTTTGTACAATACTAATTAAGGTGCTACAAAGGTTGTAGGGGCTATTGAAAAGTCAATTTGTTTCTTCTATACTTTACATAAGCTAACAAACATCATAATTCTTGATGATGTTATAATTACCCCTTGAAGTTAGCTTCAGTACTAATATCTGCTGTTCCTTTAAAAAGCTTAAGTACAGAGTGAACAAAGAATTAACAGTAAATAATAGATGAACATTAGATGATTTTAACATATAGATACTCAGTGCTTTGTACACTATACAATCTGTGTCTTTAGGGACCCAACCCCTATATTATGTATGAAGTGAAGGATTAAAAAAAATCAATACACATAATATTAATTCATAGTGATATTAATCAAAAATTAAGGTATCAAAAATTGGAGTTAAAAAAATAATCAAAAGATAAAGTGAAACTGATACTACTGATGATAAGCAGGCCAAGAAGACCATCTAACTTTCTAGATCAGACATTAGTTACCATAGACTAACATCGCTCAGAAACTGATGTAATCTGAGCAATTTCCATGCTGCAAAACTTCAAGGAGGTACTGATGTATACACACACACGCCTCATTTTTATAAGACTGTAGTGTATCACTGTTAGAGCTGGGCAATTTAATTGATTCCCTATAAGCAGAAATTACATTGATTAATGATCCATAAAGTAATCAATTAATTAAGTGTTTTTGATTATTCCAACAATCTGGTGTAGTGGAGCCGGAGTGGACCAGAACACCACTCTTGTACTTTTGTTGTGTGTGATTAAAGTACATGCATTTGTAGAATAAACTTAAACTGTAGAAGTATATTATTTTATATTATAGTGTTATCTTGCATGTTTCAAACATTTGTAAATGATAAAATCCATGTTTAAAATGATGACTTGAAAATATACACAAATAATATAACTTTTGTGATGAGGAGATGCAACATAAACTGCAGATAATTTATCAGTTGTATTGTTATGGCTCAGATATATTAGTTGGTTTTTTAAAGTTAACTGATAATCAGAGTACTTGTAAACAAATTAAATACCTGAAATGCAGCCTGTGTGTGCATATATATAATTCAAGGGACGGAAAATGATTTGGATTTAGCGAGAGCTTCAGCACAAACAATTTTACCACTACACCACTGCCAGCAATGGATTATTTGAAATTACAATTAAATCAGTTGTCATGAAAGTAATCAACTAATCGAAATAAGAGTTGTTGGTTATTTTTTGTCACTAAATTTACTCATCCAGTCTTTTTTATTGCAAACCTTCTAAGGCTTTTTGCCACTGTAATTAATTTTGAACTGCTAACTAGAGGGAAGGCAACTGGCTGACAACACCCACTGCCAACTCTCTTAAGTATTAAATTAAGTGTAAATTTATCATTTTTATACACTGTGTAATGTTTCTAATTTATAATTAGACAACTGTATTCTTTAACGTATAAGTAGACATGGGTTTAGGGGAGGGATCCAAGCATGTCAAACCCTCTTCCAAATATTTTTTCAAAAATTGATAAATAATTCTAAGTATTTAAACAATTTTAACTCAAAACTTTTTAATATCTATATTTTATCATACTCTTACACTTATTTGGTGTAATTCATGAAGAAAAATTTAATATTTTCATTTCTACACAGCTGCAAAGAGTTTTTGATTATATCTTATCTTAAAATATTATGTAAGGCCTATTATATATAATTTTAACACTATAATAGTATTTCAACTACACTATATTCATCATACACATTGCTGGCATTGAGTTTCACTCAATCCAAAGCCCAGCTGGGATACAACAAACACAGGAGTGGTCAGAATACTATTTATATAGGTCATTTGTTACAACAAATGTTATGCTGTGAACACCTTTTATAACCTGGCAAAGCATGATATAATCAATTATACATGACTGATTATATAATGCTTTGCCAACTTCTAAAAGGAGTTCATACCACAACAATTATTGTTGCAAAGCGTATTTTTTTTTCTATAAACAAAACAACCTACTTGTCAATTTTATTTTGTAATTTTTCAGCCCATCTAAAATAATAACTTTAATTTTACTATATGAGAATATGAGAATGTATTATCCACTTCTTGATTTTCAATTGCGTTTCTCTCAGTTTTGCATACAGGCCTTGGTTGAAACCTTGGTATGGTGCAACATCAAGTGGTTTAATCATTTGCTAATAAAACACAGCTTTGAAAACAACAATACAGAAAGTTTAAATATGATTGGATAGAGCAAAAATCAGACTATTAATAGAATAAATGTACAGGCCTAAGAGTTGTTCTTTTATAGTTTTTTGTAAACACCCTTTCATTGTGAATTGTGAAAGTATTTTTGGGTTAAATTATACCTGTTTGAAAGCTACTGAAATTGTCCTTATGGAGGAAATATCTGATAAATTGAGATAGGGTAGGTAATCTTATACAGTTTAGAGATGGGTTGAATGGCTAACAAAACTATTAAAAGTTTAACTCATTAACAAATGTGCAATGTGTGGAGAATATTTTGTCATCATCATATTTAAGTAGCTTATTTACCTGGACACAGGAATATATATAAGTATTAAGTAAAGAAGTGACATGATTGAAGATTGCTTGTGGCTTCATAAAGGTATCTTGTTGATGTTTGGTTCTTTGTGTAAAATTACAAGAGTTGCAGTGTTTATAAACATGAGATTCTTTTTATTATGTTCACCAAATAAAATTGTCATCAAATCAGCTAAGAGTAGTGCTTAGTGAATATGGTAGACAAATGCAAGATATTGTGAGGTCTCAGATCTTTATTGAATGTCATTTTGATGCTTTTCCTATTCCAGCAACTAACATAAATAGTCTAACTGGCAACTTAAACATTTGTAATTGTAATCGTGACATGTTTTAAATAAAAACGGTATTAACCTTATCTTGAGAGTAAAACATGTTTTCATTAATTATCAACAGAGGTGTTACTAGGTGCTTAAAAGACTCAGCGCTCAGGCCCATAGGCTTGGGAATTTTTGGCATTTCAGTATGATAATGATCATGGTTTTCTATTTGATTTTTCAAGACACCAACTGGGGATTCGGGGCATAGGCCCCGTGTGTCAATGCCTAGCGATGCCTCTGATTTCCAGTTTATTTGATTTACAGAAGATTGGTGTGGGATTACAGCATACTTAAAAAACAAACTACACAGTATCTATAGAGTATCTCTAGAAAGCTATCACTAATGGTGGAATAGCATTAGTGTTCTTCTTAGTCTAAAATGTGAGAGGGGGGCATGCTTGTTTCATTGACCCAAGGAGTTGTATACAGTGTTTCCAGTTCTTCACAATTCTTCCAAATATGTGAAACCATCACCTTGTTTAGTCCCCACTTTTCAGCAGTTGTAGCTTTTGTCATGCCAGTTTCTTTACACAGCAATAATCTTTGCACTTTTGCTCTAATACCAGTGCCACTGTTTTATCTGCCATTTCATCTGAAAAGAACAAAAGAAATGTGTTATACCACTGTACTATCTAATTTTTTAAGGTTTAACCTTCAAAATTAAATCAAATCCTAGATCTAATAACAATTAAAAAGGTGAAATTAATGGAGCTGGACTTAAAAAAAAGAGTACGTAGATAAAACAATTTTAGCAACTTTTATGTGTCTTAGTTTACTAAACAATTCATTGTTCCTTGAAATAATTGAATAATTGTACATGTATGATACTTTTATTGTTATTGTAATTTAAAGTGACCTGAATGATTTGTTTATTATTATTTAAAGCCTGCAGTGTTACTTCAACCAGTTTAATTTAAAAGCCATTTATTAGTTTTTCATATCTTCTTTATCTGTTTAACACCGTGTCATTGATGGTTGATTTTAACTTTTCTGTAAATATGTATGATGTAAACTAATAAGATTATATATATAATTTTTCATCATGTTTAATTTGCATTAATTTATTTATTTCATGACTTTCATGTTAATAGGAGCAGAAAATCTGAGAGCTATAGCAGTAAGGAACCACAGCCGTATGTTCTTCCTCAAAAGTAGGTTCTTGTGTTTCAGGATTCATGTAGCTAAGCAGTTTCTCTTTAAGTTTCAATGTTATTTTATATGTATTTTAGACTTATGTAGACCAGTGGTTCCCAACCATTTTTCAAATGAGTGCCACCTAGTTTCGATCCAACAATTTCACAGACCATCTAGTACAATATTAACCTTTTGAAGTACTTTTAAATTTTAAATCTTGTAAGACAATATACTTCCAGAACTATATTTTAAAACATGCTTTTCTTTTAAGCCATTTTGTGGACTGGCTAAAATCTCCTTGTAGACTGTTAGCAGTCCATGGATCGGTAGTTGGGAACCATTGGTGTAGATATATACACATATGATGTAATTGTGATAGAAATGTGGTATATTCCAGTACACTGATTTACCACAGAGCAATGGATATCAAGTAACAGAGCATGGATCTATTACTCTTTGTACTTTGACTAAGTTGATTTTAAAGAAATAATTAAGACACAAAAATGTACAACTATAATTCTTATTTAAACACACAAATCACAGTTACAATACAAACATAAAACAAGTTGAGAGAAAGTGTTTATTGGGAATTTCCTTGCTCTGTATAATTAAGAAATGCATGAAAAATCTATGTAAAAATTGGAAAGTTTTAATTATATATCATTATCAGTATTTTAGAAATCAAGGAAAATAAATACATGTATATCCATTGTTTAAAAAGTTTATGAAACTTTTAATACCAAGAGGTTTTAAAGTTTTAGTATGTCAGTGTCATTTTAGATAATGAATCTACATTAAAAATTAGTTATTGGTAACTTAATGTTTTTGGAGAGGAGTAGCAGTATCACTAATAAAATTCAATATATATTAATTAAGAATCTGTGAATATTAAAATATTGTGGAATTTATCATAAGCACTGACTTATTTCAAACTAGTTGACAAATTGGTAAAAAAAAAATTTGGGGGCTCATGCAAAAATTTCTTCTGTAAGCTTTTTACTGTTATCATGTGGGCTTAATCTGAGGTTTCGTTTGTAAGATGTGAAATAAATTATTAACATCAACACACCTTTTTCTCACCAGCATAGTAGTGCTTAGTATGTAGGGTTGGGCTGAGAAAAAAATGGCTGCCGCATTTAATCTTTTACTCTATGATGCTTACAAATAACTGCTAAAGCTGAGGTATAGCCTTATTTGAACACCTAATTGTTATTATTGAGTGTTTACAGCCTGTGAGACTCCAAATATCATTGAAAAGGTTTGCTAAAGTAGAGAAATGGGAACTAGCTAAAGAGCAAAAGTGTTCATCTTTCTTTTTTCTTCTTGCATGCTAGCCAAAAAAACGTGAAGTTTTTGCAATGGCTTTAAACACACTTGGGAATAGGCTATCACTAAGCACTATAGTGCTTAGTATGTAGGGATGGGCAGAGAAAAATATGACCACCACATTCAATCTATTACTCTGTGATGCTTATTGCTAAAATTGAGTTATAGCCTTATTTGAGCACATAATTGCTATCATCAAGTGTTTCACAGCTTGTATAACAGAAATATTATTCTGTTTTTCTACTACACGTATTTTTTTTGCAGAAATAATAAAAAGGGAAAACTACTGCTATTTAACAATGAGTTCAGTTTATAAGCATATATTATTTGCATGTTTCATAAATAACAGTTTCATATCTGGTCGCTAGATGGCAGGACAAAATGTTCTTATATAATGACCATTTGTGACTTAACTCTTTTGAGACGGTTTATGGGTGAAAGGCCATGTCATCTCATTTGTTGACTCCCATTCAAACTTTTATTTAACAACTATTTCATGAATTTATATCAATAAGTTTGGTGTCAAACTGTAGATTATAATTCAAATTGTAGTACTATACATTACTCACTTTCTTAATTAAAAGTAAATATTAAAAAATACAGAAAAACATCAGTTTCTTTGTGTCATGTGGTATGTTGAATGCAGCACTGGTTCAAATTAGATGTTTGTGAAGTCAAAATACTAAGTCTGTAGTTTTGTACAAATTAGAAACTGATATTACTGATATTGACAAGCAAGAATATAAAATAAGAATGTCTTATCTTTTCTGTTTGCTAAGATATTGCCCATGTAATAAATCAAACACAGTGGCACTCTGCCCACCTCTTTCCATTTTTGGAAATGCTCCATTATATACACTTACATCTATATATGACATGAATAACCAATCTGAAGCTCAAAATTTCCACCCACTTGCTTTCTCAATCATTTTAACTTGCTTGTACACCATTTATTTCTTTTTAATCAATATTTCAAGGAAGTAGGGTGTGTCTTTAGTCTGCTTGAAATTTCATATTTTTTAGATTAAAATAAATCTTAGGTACAAAACATGGTAAATTGTAGTAGAATTCTATGGTAATGATGTAGTAATTTATGATTTTTTTAATTATTCAAATGTATATATGAAACTTAAAAAAGATTATTTTGTTTCATATCCTCCACGTGCAAAATTTTTAAAGGCTTAGCAATCTGTGTCAAGCAGCAACCGAGTACAAAGATCTTAGCTAGAAAAGATAATTGTTTGCTTTACTTCTTTATATGCTGTTCTATATTTTAAGAAAAATAAGTTTAAGAACTTACATGTTATTGATGTCCAATTTTAAAAACACCAGTTTCTTAATTATCAAAACAATACACTATATACCAGTCTATTTTTTTTTCAATTTTCAGTGGGGCTGAGCCTGGTAGCTCTGTGTGTGTGTGTATATGTGGTATCATACTTCATACCTGTAATCTATATTGTGTTCTCCCTATTAAATGATGTGACCCTAGCCTGTGGTGGAATCGATTGTATTCACATACAGTGAGTTGGGGTGAAGTTGGAAGGCATGGGTTCTGTAAATATGCCCCTAAAGTCAGTACAGCACTCCAGGATACATGTACCATCCTGGAATCATTCCAGCTTCATTGACCCCCAGTGTAATTTAAAATTAGAGAAACTGACAAAACTGATATGATATTAACAATACATATTACCATGGAATTATAGAAATAAAACAAATGTTTACTTATCAACCTATGTCAATTCAATTGTTTAAGAAAAGAAGGGAAGCAAGTAATAAAAGAAATTTTGCAAAAATTAATTATGATGTAGGGATGGCAATGCCAAAAAGTACAGAAACAAGGTAGGAATGAATACACAATACCTTACAAAAATTCCTACATAAGTAGCCAGTAAGTACTGAGTCAATCTTACAAGCTTATGGTTATTAGCCCCTGTAAGGCTGTATAGCATTGTTCAGTTTAAATGTGTTTATTCGAACCTGAATTCATGCATTTGACAGGAATTCAACATTTAGTTGCAGGTAAAAGGTATTCTTTGAAAGATTTGGCTACTTATGTGTATTAATCCCTATCTTGTTTCTGTTGTTGTTGTTGTATTAAAGTTGTCTAGTCTTGGTCAGATTTTCTTTGAAAAGTCCTTTCAGTATTATTTTACAACATGTGTTTTTATATATATTGCATATGTACATAGGTGCACATATACATTTATTTTACGTATAATTAATGCAATAGGTTGAAGTGCAATAATAAAAAAAATATCAGTTACATTTTACATTCCAGGAAAATATCCTTTTGATTGTTAATTGTAATTTTCATGAAAGTATCAAACAATAACTATCACCAAAATGACAGAAGGCCATTTGGCATATCAAGGTCACCTCTTCAGTCTAAGCAACAAATTAAAATGTGGCCCATCTATACATCTAATCAAAATTAAAACTTAAAACCAATTTAAAGTAATAACTATCACCATGCAAATCATGCATAGGTCTATAACTAATAAAAAATAATTCTGCTAAAAAATAAGTATATATTTTTGCTTCTACAGCTTTTACTTACAAGGTGTCTGAAAAGTTTGGAACCATAGGTTCTTCAACAAATTTTACAGAATGTATTCACATGTTGTCCTTATACTTCAAGTTTGGTGATGGTATTTGCATTCTCTTTGAACACTGAAGCATATTCATGTCATCCACACTGCTAGTCTCCTTAAACATAGCTAGCACTTTCCCAACAGCACTGTGAGTGATGCTTTTCTCTCTCTTTGGTTGGTATGCATTAAATTTGGCAGCAACTTTCTGCAGAGACCAAAATCCTTGCCACCTTCTAATGCTTTGACAGTGTTGTAATCAGTCAAGTATCTGAAATTATGAAAAGCTGCAAATCATCAATGGTTCCAGATGTTTCAGGCACTCTGTATTATCCTTAATATTAAATTTGTAATTCCAAAACATACATACATACCTCTGCTGACATTAATATCTATTTCTCAATCTTCATCTTTGCCATCTAATGTTGTGTTCACTTGCTCCAGTCTTTATATACCCCGCTCGATTGCCCTCAGCAATATCTAACTTGCAAAACTTTACGCTGGCCCTCATACACCCTCTATGCAGGTACTGTATATAAGCACTGTATGCAGACAATAAAATCACTTTTTCTCAACAAAGCACAAATGTTCAGACTAACATTTTGTGATTTACATTTTTTATTTTGCACTTTCTAATAATTGGGAATTCTTTGTTTGTTATCCAGAAATATATTTCATTGAATTTGTTTTTGTTTTTTTTCTAGTGGTTGTCAGCAGTCGGAGGGGGGGGGCATTATCTATGGAAACTGTCCATGATCTGATTCGGGGCAAGATGGAGTCCTTCATGTGGCCTGGGGGTATCTCTCCGGAAGGTGCTGATTTGAATTTGCATTCTGAAACAGGATATTCTCGGGAGAATTTAGACTCCCAGTTTCCTGCTCCTTCTTTCACTAGAGCTTCCTCTCCTGAGGACTCATCTGAACAGCCACTTTCTGCCTAATTGGGACTTTAGAGTTGTTTTACATGCTTTATCACGTCATCCCTTTGAATCCATGGCCTCCTGTTCATTATATCACCTTTCCCTCATAGTTTATTTTTTATTGCTGTTAGCTTCTGGATGCCGTCATTCTGATTTATTTGCCATTCATGTTCAGCAGACTCTATCATTCTACCTATGTTTTGCTTTATCCCAACCAATCATTTATTCCCAAAACTCTTGCTGCCAGAGAAGGAAACAAATCTGTTTTTCTTATTCATTTACCTGGCATTTCTCATCTTTACAGTAGATCAAACCTGGATCGTTTGTTATGTCCCGTTAGGGTGCTCAGAGGTTACGTGGCTCTTATGGAACCATTTTAAGGCCCTAGAAACAGACTTTTTATTCATTGGGATCTTGCAGTGTCCAGGGATTTATCACCTGTTACTTTAACCAGATGGCTTCAGAAGTTGATCCATATTGCATAATTGGGCTTATCTGTTAACAATCGCAATATGCTCCACATCACCTCTCACCAAATTTAACACCTCTCTATGTCTTTGGCTGCCCAGTTAAACTAGAAGATATTTTACAGGCCAGTATGAGGACTTCTCCCAACACGTTCATATCACATTACCTTCATGATCTGGCAGTTTCCTCTTCAATGGGATTTTGTCTTCCTCCTGTGGCTGTGTTGACTATCTCTACTAGATTTTAAAAGGGAGGTGAGTAATGTGTTATTTGACTTACAGTTATTATTCTTTTCTCTTCTAGGGTCCCTATTGATTTCTTTTAGATCCCACTCAGTGGCGAGTGTTGCCCAGTTGGGTATGCTTGTATTTAAATTACACACTAGCAACCTTTATATCAGTTCCTGGTTGCAATGGGCTCTGTCGAGATGAGGTGTTCCATAACTCCATCTAGACACAATTCTGGATGGTGATATGTTGTTACAATATTCTTAAAAGACTGCTACTCATGGACTACAATGAGTAAAGCTAAAGGGGATTTTGCCAGTCCCTGCTGATCTTAGGACTGAATCAGTTGAGATCAGTTTGCTTTTAAAAATTAGGGAACTTGGTTCACCTGTTGCACTGTCTCCAGAGACCTGTTCCTCAGGTCTCCCCAATGCTTATGTTCCCCCTTACTTTTACTAGTAGAGCTCGGTAGTCCTTACCACACCCAGTTCCCAGTCGCTGGGGTGGTGGACAGATGATTTTCCTTTGGAGTGTTGAGTTTTATCTACTCTCGGAGAAGAGGGCAAAGTTAGGGGACCTCCTACCGGGGTCCCTGGAAGTTCTTTCCCAGATGTTGGTAGGAGGGTGGGGGGCTTGGATCTTATTATGAACACTGTCAGGTCTTATCTTGTTTATGCAGGGGGTCCACTATCTCCTCGTAAATCCGATTGTGACGTGGTTCCATCTTTAGTCGTTGGTGGGACAGTGTTTCACATCCTCTCCATAATTCCATGGGTAGGCGGAATTATCCTTGCCATCTTGGTGGAGGAGTAGAGACAGCTGTTTGTAAATCCAGACTGGATGAGTTTTGGACTTTGATGGAGTATGGCATATGTTCCCCTAAATCCAGACCTGGGAAGTTGCCTTTTGGACTTTTTCAGGTTGATCAGAAGGATTGTCCACTTTGGTGTTGCTTTCTTTCTTTTATAAATCCGGGGGTTTGAAATGCATCATTCTGTGGTTACTGGTAGGGATCCTATCACAAAGATATATATATATATATATATATATCTGTGTCCAACTGCCTTGGCCACCAACGTGGGATATGGGTACCATGATCCCTTAAATCCAACCCGAGTTGTGGAACCTCGGCTGTTTGGTTTGGGCTGGACCATCATACTTGTATTATATTCCACCCTTTTCAATTTTCTGTAGTTCTGGGTGAAGAGAATACCTGTTCTGGATGTAGTGCAGTGTTCCCCACTTTAATACCACATTTTGTGGTAAGTATTTGTTCTCTGCAGATGCTTTCTGTATGATCTGTGTCCTCACCGGCTCCTCCACCTTCTCAGTGTGGGATTCTAGCTATTAGTGTCAATGGAGGTATGTATATTTTGGAAGTTATCATTTTCCTAAACTTAAAAAGAATTTCCAAACATACTTACCTCCTCTGACACTTTCTCTCCCTTGCTCCCCACTCAGAGTTGGTGTTGGTGACCAGAATGTGGTAAATCTCAAAAAAGTGATTTTATTGTCTGCATACAGTGCTTATATACAGTACTTGCATAGAGGGTGTGTGAGGGCTGGCGTAAAGTTTTGCAAGTTAGATATTGCCGGAGACAGTCGATTGGGGTATATAAAGACTAGAGCAAGCGAACACAACGTTAGATGGCAAAGACGAAGATCGAGAAATAGCTATTAATGTCACCGGAGGTCAGTATCTTTGGAAATACATTTTCAGTTTAGGAAAATGATAACCTTTATAAACCTTAAGACTTAATTAAAAATTTTATATTTTGTGTATGAAAGCATTGTAATGTTTACTGCTAATTTGTCAAATTTTGTTAACATTTACTTGCTAATTTAAGTTATTGCATGAAAACTATAACCAAGCCCGTGCTGAAAGAGATAAAGGGTGATGCTCTTTGGAAGTAGCCAGAGGATGCAATCTGGTAGCAGACATCATCTGCCATCATGATGTATCAGTGTTACCTTTTCCCACCTTAATATACACATCTTTGCATATCACTTTGAAATATTGTAGACATGATGACCATTCTCCAATTGATGTTTCATAGCTAGGATGAGTAAACCATGCAGTTTAATTTTTCACCATTATCGTACAGCCTTACATGGTGTTCCAATTGCACTGTCCTTAAGTTGATGATCGCCTGATTTTTGTTGATTCTCTTTGGGTACCTTCTGACTAGGCCAGTCTTTTCAAATTTAGGATGAGGGGGATTTTAACCCCAGAAGTATGTTCAATCTCTACTTATTTATTGATTTTTCCACTGAGAATTTTCCACTAACAAACAGAAGAAAATGCTTTTCATTCTGACGCTGGATGCCTTTCTAGCCACCACTTAGGACTGCTCTGATATAAGTCACATGAAAAGTGGAAGAGTAGAGAAGTTTGATGACGAGGAACCCACTTTGAGACTAATAATGGCTGGAGACGGCTTGAATGGGAAATGAAGAAAATCTACAACGTTTCGACAAGGTTTTGTCATCATCAGGTACCTGTATATTGCCGTAATCATCTGGTTTGAGGTAGCAGGCTAGTTGGTG
>NW_013668457.1:160235-163508 GCF_000517525.1 Limulus polyphemus | reverse complement strand
ATAGAATGATATGCGACAAAGTTTTTAAACAATAAGACAGGTGTTTGAGACAATGTCCATAGAATGATATGCGACAAAGTTTTTAAACAATAAGACAGGTGTTTGAGACAATGTCCATAGAATGATATGCGACAAAGTTTTTAAACAATAAGACAGGTGTTTGAGACAATGTCCATCTCAATTATTTACTGGATTACAACTGAACTATTGGTTATGGAGTATTTTCACTGATGAACAAAGTAAAATACAAATAATCATGCGTTATTCCTGAGTATTCGACGAGAGATTAACACTATTCATAAAATTGAACAAACAATGATGGGTTAAGTGTTTGCATTTGATAACTTCGTTTTGTTGTTAAGCACAAAGCTGCAGATTTAGCTATCTATGCTCTGCCTACTGCGAGTATCGAAACCAGGTTTGTAGAGTTGTAATCTCCAGACTTACTGTTGAGAGGGGTGTGTGCTTTTCATAAGTAATTCATAAAACTGAGTTAATGAAAAGTATTTGTGAAATGTAAATGGATGAACAAATGGTCTTGACAGATGATTTGTTTGTTTGTTTTGAATTTCGCGCAAAGCTACACCAGGGCTATCTGCGCTAGCCGTTCCTAATTTAGCAGTGTAAGACTAGAGGGAAGGCAGCTACTCATCACCACCCACCGCCAACTCTTGGGCTAGTTTTTACCAACGAATAGTGGGATTGATCGTCACATTATAACGCCCCCACGGCTGAAAGGGCGAGCATGTTGTGACGGGGATTCGAACCCGCGACCCTAAGATTGCGAGTCGAGCGCCCTAACCGCCTGGCCATGTCGGGCCATTGACAGACAATAAAGATAAATGCTCCCCAGTAACATGTCTGCGGACTTAGAACGCTAGAAACCGGGTTTCGATACCCGTGGTGGGCAGAGTACAGATAGCGCATTGTGTAGCTTTGTGTTTAATTCCAAACAAACAAACATAAAGATAAATCAGAAATACATATATGAGAATTATAATTATTCTGTTAACTACTGGTACAAGGTTGTATATATACCAACTATATGTCATTACCGTATAAAGTGAAGTAATTCTTCTGTTCAACCTTGAACCAGTAGTTTATATATATCAACTATATGTCATTACCGTATAAAGTGAAGTAATTCTTCTGTTAACTACTGGTTCAAGGTTGTATATATACCAACTATATATCATTACCGTATAAAGTGAAGTAATTCTTCTGTTAACTACTGGTTCAAGGTTGTATATATATCAACTATATGTCATTATTCGATATTCAAATGGCAGTTTTAAACACTTTCGTACAAATAAATTCAAATGCCAAAGAAAACTTTTCCTTACAGAAAAAAAAGGGTTCTCTGATGTAGATAAAAAGTTCGCAAGTTTGTTCAATAAATTTGAATAATCAGATATTATTTTCTTTAAACTTGCAGTTCAACTATGATGAGCAATTCCACGATTCAAATTAACAATTATCAAACTTTCTCGAATTTGTAATTACCGCTTTTCATCAAATTGGCTAACTATGGTTGAATTCTCAACTCTCCAAGACACTTCGACTTCTCAACTTCCCCGGGAATATGCTCTTTTATATTTAATATCTACGATAAATATCTTTCACAGCTCTTTGTGTTATACAAGTCGATTCCCGATAGCGTTTGCAACATAATGGTTTCCTTAATACGTAATATAGTAATAAGGTTCTACTCTGCGGGGAGTAAGAAGATGAGTTTGTTAAAAGGCTGAAGACAAAGCCATCATAATCATAAGTTTCATAATGAGAAACACTTTATGTCTCAGACAACATTTGAAAAAATATATATATATACATTATTAACCACTCCGATGTACATAAAGTTTCACTATACTCACTCTTACGATCTATTTCCAAAAAAAAGAATTGAATTTCCATCATGATAAAAACGACGTTGTGTTTCCACTCTTGGCTGGACATATAACAAAGTACAGTTAGTTGCAATGCTGTTAAGTGCAAGTGGGAAAATATAACTGCTTTAGAGATTCTTGATATATAAATTTTTTATCTTCTTTATTTTTTCCTGACACTCCTTATACTATAAACCTAAAAAAGTCACGATGATTTTATGAAATGATATCTATATCAATTGGAAATCTTCGTGGAGTTTGTCGCTTTTACTTTAAAGAAAAATAACCTTATATGCTGTAAATGTTAAAAATTCTTGCTTTGCTTGGCTGATGTTTACCATTTGAACTAAGTATAACTGTAATCAGCTACTTAGTCATATCTATACATGTTTGAAACTTATTCAAGTATAGACATGTTCAGCGCACTTGTTTAATTATTTCAAATGTTATCAAGATTTCTTCTTCAAGTAAAAATAATTGGTTATTTTGTTTTTTTGTCAGTTACTTCAAAGTTAGAATTTTGTTTCGAATTAGCGTAAAATATGTTGGACAGTTAGTCATGTTTGTTTCTTTGTCTGTCTTCCTATTTGAGCTTTATTATCTCTCAACTTTAAAATTACCAATTTTGATGGGGCTACTAGAGGTAAATATTCCTATAATTAATTAATTGTCAGTCACAGCTACCCCTATAGAAGAATAAAATAATATCTTCAGAATGAAATAATTACATGTTAGTTATAGCTCATCCTAAAAACAATTACATGTTTGTTACGGTTCATCCTAAAAAATAATTACATGTTAGTTATAGCTCATCCTAAAAAATAATTACATGTTAGTTACGGTTCATCCTAAAAAAATAATTACATGTTAGTTATAGCTCATCCTAAAAACAATTACATGTTAGTTACGGTTCATCCTAAAAAATAATTACATGTTAGTTACGGTTCATCCTAAAAAAAAATAATTACATGTTAGTTATAGTTCATCCTAAAAACAGTTACATGTTAGTTCATTCTAAAAAAGAATTATATGTTAGTTACAGCTCATCCTAAAAACAATTACATGTTAGCTACGGCTTATCCAAATATAATTACGTGTTAGTTGCAGCTCATCCTAAAACAATTACACATTAGTTACGACTCATCCTAAAATAATTACATGTTAGTTACAGCTCATCCTAAAACAGTTACCTGTTAATTACAGCTCATCCTAAGACAATTACATGTTACTTACAGCTCATCCTAAGACAATTACATGTTAGTTACGACTTATCCAAATACAACTACGTGTTAGTTGCAGCTCATCCTAAAACAATTACACGTTAGTTACGATTCATCCTGAAATAATTACATGTTAGTTACAGCTCATCCTAAGACAATTACATGTT
>NW_013668457.1:147464-159752 GCF_000517525.1 Limulus polyphemus | reverse complement strand
TATGTTACTTACGGCTCATCCTAAGACAATTACACGTTAGTTACGACTCATCCTAAAACAGTTACCTGTTAATTAAAGCTCATCTTAAGACAATTATGTTACTTACGGCTCATCCTAAGACAATTACACGTTAGTTACGACTCATCCTAAAACAGTTACCTGTTAGTTACAGCTCATCCTAAAAGAATTACCTGTTAGTTACAGCTCATCCTAAAACAGTTACCTGTTAATTACAGCTCATCCTAAAAGAATTACCTGTTAGTTACAGCTCATCCTAAAAGAATTACCTGTTAGTTACAGCTCATCCTAAAAGAATTACCTGTTAGTTACAGCTCATCCTAAAACAATTACCTGTTAGTTACAGCTCATCCTAAAACAATTACCTGTTAGTTACAGTTCATCCATTGAAGAAACTTTAATTACAACTAATCCTAGAAGTATTTCAAACCAGCTACATTAACTTATTTTTAGGGAATACAGAATACTAGGATTCAAGCTTTTATTTTCAATTGCACAGTCTCTTTCAGTATCAACTCTTAAAACACTGACACTGTAGCCTAGTTCTGATTTATATCTTAAGTAAAACATCTGCTACATTATTCTCTTGTTAAAGGATTTTTATTCCCGAAATGCTAATTGTTTGGAACAATAATTAATTGTTAAGGTCACTCCATAATTTTGATGGGACCCGAGGAACAAAAATAAAAGTAAATGAGAATCGATTAATTACGATGAGATTCCGAAAGCAACAAAATTTACCTTGAAAAAACAATTATATAGAGGCCATAATATAAAATAATTATATGGAGGACATAAAAAAAACAATTATATAGAGGCCATAATATAAAAAATTATATGGAGGACATAAACAATTATATAGAGGCCATAATATAAAATAATTATATGGAGGCTATAAAAAAACAATTATATGGTGGCCATAATAAAAACAATTATATGGAGGCCATAATAAAAAGAACAATTATATGGAAGCCATAATAAAGAAAAGTTAAACATGACACTTGAATTTATTCCAAAGCTACACAATGGGCTGCCTGTGCTGTGTCCACTACGGGTATCGAAATTCGGATTTAAGCGTTGTAAGTCAACAGAATTACCGCTGAGCCACTGGGAGGCACTTAAAGTGAACTGTGGACAATCGTTTTAGCTAAAATAAACGAACCAAACTATTCATCCAAGCTCATAAAATAAAACAGCATTTTTTAACCGAATCCTCCAAGCGACAGTTCTTAAACGTTAAGTACCTGAAATAAAAATAATAGAAAAATGGAGATTCTTTTTCTGCTGAAACAGTGATAGATTTTTTTTTTAACAGCGATAACCTTTAGAAGAATCTCCTATAGTCGCAAAGCTCTCTATGTTGGACTTCAGAAACGTTTTTAGAAAACACATCTTAAAATTACACATTGAGAAGAAGAATGTGACATTAAGCTCGTGACATTAAGCGTTAGAATCAAAAGATTGTACTTTAAGGCCATTTTAAACATATAACCCCCTAAAATGATAAATCAACTTTCTCGTTTCGTTTGAATGTCAAATCATTTAGATATTAGTTTTTGTGAATAACTGTGGTGAAACATCATAAACATTCAGTTTCCTTTTTAAGTGATCATTTAAAGGTTTCAAATAAATGGGGGTATTTTAATATAATTTCAATATATATATTTTGTATAAGTTTTATGGTATATGATTCTAAAGATGCCGAAACATGATTTCTTTTAAGTTACCAAGTGTGATGACACAAAGGACCGAGGTGGAAATGTCTGTATTTAACCTTACCTAATGACTTTGGTATTGGGCTAAAGGTTCCGTCGGTAGCGTTTTACAATGGACTAGTAATAATTTAACTGCTGATAATACATTATTTTTATTGTATAAGCACCAGATAGTAAGTGGTAACAGACAAATGCTAAAACTTAAAGCTCGATCACATTCCTTACCTTAAAGCCAGAAATATGATTTAATCAAACAGTACTACTATTATTTTAAGATTCTTCAATAGTATTCAATACATGAAATCCGGGGTTCGATCCCTCGCGGTGGACAGAGCGCAGGTAGTCCATTGTATAGCTTTGGATGTGTGTGTGTGTGTGTGTTTCATAGCAAGACCACATCGGGCTTTCTGCTGTGTTCACTGAGGGGAATCGAACCCCAGATTTTAGCGTTGTAAATGTGTAAAGTAACCGCTGTCACACGGGGGAACAGCTTTGTGCTAAAAAAAACAACAATACATGAACAATTCTAGCGAAGATATTTTACTGTTTCTTCTAAATGCCACAGAAAAACTAAAGAAAAATTAACAACTTTCTCTCAACTTACGGCAGGACGTCGCCCAGTAATTAGTGTGTTGGTTTGTAATTAAGCACAAAGCTACACGATGGACTATCTGTGCTCTGCCCACCACGGATATCGAAATCCGGATTCTAGCGTTGTAAGTCCGCAGACATACCGCTGTGCCACTGGGGGGGGGGGGGCTAGTGTGTTCGACAATGGATCTACGACTACTGCGTTCGCTTCCACTTACAACCAAATGATCGCGCTTCAGATTTTGGGATCGTGGGTGCATTAAAAGAGTGACAATCAAATCCCACTATTCGATCAGACAAGAGTAGCCCAAGAGTTGGCGATGGGTGCTGTTGAAAGTTTAAACTTAGGAACAGATAACCCTTAAATAGCTTTGGGCGAATAACCGAAAACAAACTGATATCCAAAGACATGCAGTTAGTTTATTTAGTTACAAGACTAAGATCCGACGTCCGATTTCCCCCGATGGAAAGATCGCAGTAGCTCATTTGTGCTAAAGAAAACAACAACAACAAGACAAAATATAAAACGAAAAATAACTTTTTAGTTTTCTCTCTTGAGAACGTCCCCTGGTGGCTAACAATAAGTTTCGGGCTTATTAAGCTAAAATTCGGGGTTTCATCCCCGCGCCGGCACTATGCATATAGCATATTACATAGATTTCAGTTTGAAACAAACCATTGAGTACTCATGTTACAGAATAAATGCAATAACTTTTGTCATTTAATCAAACAAGTAACAAAAGGAGAAAATGATCATTTGATCGCTGTTTAAGTTCAAAATAATGACTACTATTAAACTCAAAGTAGACATTACAAGACTAAAGTATGATAATTATTCTTTAATGTATAAAACAATTACATCACAAAACAGAAAGAGTTTTTCTGTTTTTTCGAGTTTCAATTTGAGAAAGCCAGTTGATTACCTTTGATGTTCCTGTATGTCGTAGTTGACCAAACAATACTACCTTCCCGTAGATCGTGGTTGACTTAACAATACCACCTTTCTGTAGATCGTGGTTGACTTAACAATACTGCCTTCCTGTTGGTCGTAGTTGGCCAAACAATACTACCTTCCTGTTGGTCGTAGTTGACTAAACAATACTGCCCTCCTGTTGGTTGAAGTTGGCCAAACAATACTACCTTCCTGTTGGTCGTAGTTGACCAAATAATACTACCTCCCTGTTGGTCGTAGTTGGCCATACAATACTACCTTCCTTTAGGTCATAGTTGACCAAACAATACTACCTTTCTGTAAATCGTGGTTGACTAAACAATACTACCTTCCTGTTGGTCGTTGTTGATCAGAAAACACTATCTCTCTGTTGGTCGTAGTTGGCCAAACAATACTACCTTCCTGTTGGTCATAGTTGTCCAAACAATACTATCTTCCTGTAGATCATAGTTGACCAAACAATACTGCCTCTCTGTTGGTCGTAGTTGGCCAAACAATACTACCTCTCTGTAGATCGTAGTTGACCAAACAATACTGCCTTCCTGTAGATCGTAGTTGACCAAACAATACTACCTTCCTGTAGATCGTAGTTGACCAAACAATACTGCCTCTCTGTTGATCGTAGTTGGCCAAACAATACTGCCTCTCTGTTGGTCGTAGTTGGCCAAACAATACTACCTTCCTTTAGGTCATAGTTGACCAAACAATACTGCCTTTCTGAGGAAATTTAGCTGAATACACGGCAACTGCCTATTGTAGAAACACAAGTGTAGAGGGCGACGTTTCGAAAGTCTTCCGCCTTTCGTCTTCTTTGGGCCTAACTCAACTAAATATAATCATGAATACTCTGCCTAAACAGTTTATCAAATAATACTATCTTCCTGTAGATCGTAGCATATCCAATATATTGAGTCACAGGATAACTAAATCAACCGATTGACTTTTTAATTTGAATCAGACTCAACTTGAGAAAGTCGTTTGACTTTTCTTAAACCAAACTCAGTCTTGGTGAAGAACTAAAAATCCACTTTCTCTAACTTACACGTGATTAAATTACCTTTCAGGCTGGATATATCACCTAATTATCCCTACATCCGACAATGTTACCTTGTTCAGTTGATGCAACGCTAGAAAAAAAAAGGACCTGATTGTCCTTACATTTGAATATGATACATTACTGACTAGGAAAACCAGTTTGTTACTATTACACATGCATCCTTGCACTCAATAAGAAAGTCACGTCAGAATTAATAGATATGTAACGTCACAGCTATATCTTATTTTTTAAATAATGGAAGGTACATGAGCAAGCCTTTTCTTTCACAAGAGTAAAATCATTGTTCGCTGGTAGCTTAGCGGTAATCTTGAGGGCTTATAATGTGAAAATTTGGGGCTCGATCCCTGTGGTGGGCACATTCCATGTGGCCCATTGTGCATTTTTGCGCTTCAACATAAACAAATAAAAGACAATGAGTGAAGTAATTATTAACATAATTAACCTTTTATTGTAGTACTGTAGTTAACTGATGCTGGTCTATAAAAACAATGCATAAAATGACGACACCAACGTTTCGTCAAATAGTTTTATTTATATTTATATATATATATTTTATTTATATTTATATATTTTTTATTTATATATTAA
Organism: Limulus polyphemus; assembly: GCF_000517525.1. Lineage (NCBI taxonomy): Eukaryota > Metazoa > Arthropoda > Merostomata > Xiphosura > Limulidae > Limulus > Limulus polyphemus. The sequence goes on along the minus strand of NW_013668457.1, from coordinate 154,831 downwards.
AAAAGAAATACGTTGTACGTGATCCACCATCTTCAAGTGTCATCATTTTATGTTTTGTTTTTACTGAAAGTATGGAAAATGGTTGTCAGTGTAAAGTATCATGGTTGTCAGTGTAAAGTATCAATGCTGCTCTATTGATTAATAACCCAGAATACCCTTACAGTTTTCTTATTCATTACGAAAAGGAAGTATTACAATAATATAAGTTACAGCACTTCTGTAGACAGCTGCCCCCAGTAGCTCAGCGATAAAGTCTGCGAGCTTATGACGCTAAAGATCGGGTTTTGATACCCGTGGTGGACAGAGTACAGATAGCCCATTGTGTAGCATTGCGGTAAACAACAACCAAACAAAACTATAGACAGTTTATATTATGAGCTTTACTTTGACAGTACTTGTTTATTTGTAAAACGTATTGCATAATATAAAACGTTTACTATCGACTCTAAAATAGCATATTTAAATTAATTACTGAATAAAAGACAAAAGTACAGACTGTGCAGTTTTCGGCATCCCGCTTTATATCCATAGAAACGTGTTCGTTTAATCACGTACTGTACTGGTATTACCTATTTATTAACTAAACATTCGCTTGAATAATTAATTAATATTGAAGTCAAATGTGAAGTAGTGAATGTCACCTACAAATTATGAACCCTTTGATTCAAGAAACGTAAGGCGTAACATTGCTTCGATATGATGTATACAACGTTATTAGCATGTGACTAATTGCAGCCATTTCAAATAGTACTTGTTGCTTCGATATGATGTATACAACGTTATTAGCATGTGACTAATTGCAGCCATTTCAAATAGTACTTGTTGCTTCGATATGATGTATACAACGTTATTAGCATGTGACTAATTGCAGCCATTTCAAATAGTACTTGCAGAATAAATTTGCCGTTGAAATATTCTATTCTGTATATCGTGTAGTTAGTCTCTCACCTTGTTCTTAGTATGATATCTTAACCATTTTACGGGCCGGGCGTGGCCTAATGATGAGTTTATTAGGCTGCTTACCTCAGGGTCCATGGCGCGTTGAACTCTGAGTGCATTAAACTGTCAATCCCGTTATTCATTTCGAGGAGCCATAGAACGCGTTTGTGGCGGCGGGTGCAGCTAACTGGCTCCCTCCCTTTAGTCAGTAATTCAAAATTAGAGACGACCATATTTGAACTCTAGGGATATCTAACCTATGTATGTGTGGCATGAGGTGTCTACTATCTGGTTCAATATTGTAGTTCCTTTCTTAGTTTCTCTGTTACTGATATTCTAACACAAACAAACTGATCATGATTTAATGGTATACTAATTTTAAAATGGTCATCTTTTGAACTCTAGGGATATCTAACCTATGTATGTGTGGCATGAGGTGTCTACTATCTGGTTCAACAATCTAGTTCCTTGCTTAGTTTCTCTGTTACTGATATTCTAACACAAACAAACTGATCATGATTCAATGGTATACTAATTTTAAAATGGTCATCTTTTGAACTCTAGGGATATCTAACCTATGTATGTGTGGCATGAGGTGTCTACTATCTGGTTCAACAATCTAGTTTCTTTCTTAGTTTCTATGTTACTGATATTCTAACACAAACAAACTGATCATGATTCAATGGTATACTAATTTTAAAATGGTTATCTTAGTAACCACAAGCAACAGTATCTGTAGAATGCGAAAATCTTTTGAAGGTTTCATTAGAAAAACCTAAAAGACGGTTTGGATATTCGCGCAGAAAGTTATATACGCTAGTCGTCCCTAATTTAAAACTGGTAGACTAAGGTTTCTTCTGCCAACTTTTGGCTACTCTACTCAATTGTGGGATTGGATCATCACTCTTACAACGCATCCACGGTTCCAAATTGCAAGGAGGCACAAACCATGAACCCTCGGATCTACAGTCCGGCACACTAACCAGCTGACCACGCCTGACCCCTGCAAGAGGACTTGTTTGTTTGTTTGTTTGTTTGTTTGTTTGTTTAGAATTAAGCACAAAGCTACACAATGGGCTATCTGTGCTCTGCCCATCACGGGTATCGAAACCCGGTTTCTAGCGTTGTAAGTCCGCAGACATACTGCTGTGCCACTTGGGGATCCCCTGCAAGAGGAAGACACCAAAACAATAAAAACACTCCTAAAGGTTTTTGGTCCCATATTTTTTTGAAGAAGTGTTTCCATTGCTGTGGAACAGATTAATTTCAAGTTAATCGTTAATCTCTAATCTGATATTAATTTACAGTTCATCTTTAATCTGGTGACATTTATATATGCTTTTAGTAGGCCAAAAAATATATAATTACTAAAGATAGGGAAATACGAGAATTCATGTTATATTAAATCATCCAATGGTCAACAGTACTACACGGTTTCCCAAGTACTTGTTTATAATTTTTAATATTTTCAGTAATTTTTTAATTTGCTTATTTCATGCTTTTCTTTACAATGAAGGCCCGGCATGGCCAGGTGGTTAGGGTTCGAATCCCTGTCACACTAAACATGCTCGCGCTTTCAGCCGTGGAAGCGTTATAATGTGACGGTCAATCACACTAATCGTTGGTAAAAGAGTTGCCAAAGAGTTGGCGGTGGGTGGTGATGACTAGCTGCCTTCCCTCTAGCCCTACACTGCTAAATTGGGGACAGCTAGCGCAGATATCCCTCGTGTAGCTTTGCGCGAAATTCATAACAAACAAAACAAACTTTACAATGACTCACGGCGCATGATCTTGAATATCTTTCTATATTAGGCTTAAGGCTCTTCACTCAGCTTATATTTTTTTGTGTAAATCACCTCAAATTACCAAGAATGTCATAAATGTATAACTGAAGAAAAAAGGTTGGGAAAAGAAAAATATTATCGAAACTATGAAGCACCTTTAACAATTTGTCACTTGAGACTTATTAGATATTTCCATTTTATTCGGAGTGAAAATGTCTCTATTTTACCCGAAGCGATAGCTTGGAATTCTCACTGGAGTTCGAACATTGACTTGGTTTTAGTGATCAAATGTCATAAGTTTTTTTTTGGCTCTGCCGAAAATAAAATTCTCAGGCGAGAGTGTTGGGGTCTTCGTATAAACTGCTGAAAGTAAAGTCACATACCTTATTGACATTTCACGTTGTGGGGCACCGTTTCGAAATCTTGTTACTGCAATATGTCAAACTTTTCAGTAAATAGCAATAGAAGGCAGAAAACAATTATAAATGAGTAAATGACATCCAGAAAGAAATTACTACAAAACCTACATACATCTATACACACACACACACACATATATATATATATATATATATTGTTGAAGATGTTTTATTTAATGAAGACATTGTATTTGTCACAATACACAGTAGATGTGTGAAGATGTGTATATTATATGTATCTAGAGTAACAATATACGTTACAAGATGAGTGAAGATGTGTATATTATGTGTATCTAGTCACAATACACAGTAGATGTGTGAAGATGTTTATGTACCTTGAATCACAGTAGCTAGTAGATGAGTAAATATGTGTGCAGTATGTGTATCTAGAGTCACAATACACAGTAGATGTGTGAAGATGTTTATGTACCTTGAATCACAGTAGCTAGTAGATGAGTAAATATGTGTGCAGTATGTGTATCTAGAGTCACAGTAGATTGTAAGAGTGTGAAGATAGGTCCAGGGTCTGTATCTAAAGTCACAGTAGTCACTGGATGTGTGAAGATATGTCCAGCGTGTGTATCTAGAGTCACGATAAACAGTAGATGTGCTTAGAATTGCCACGGACTGTGTATGTTGTTGACTTTAGAAAAGTAACAGATGTGAAGAGGAATGATTAGCCTTGCTTTCAGTTATGGACTAAATTAATTTGGGCTCTGAAGAAATCGAACATTACCATGGACTGTATATGTATTATAGTCGACTCTAAAGCCACTTAATCCAAAATTATCTCTAGAATTAGTGATCTAGCTGTACATAATGCATACAGGTAGATTTAATGTCAGAATAATAGGAATTTGATCCTGTCAGAAAAGGATTCAAGTTATACAGAAGATAAAGATTCGTGATTTGTGTTTGATCATGAGAATTCCCAACATCTGATATATCCAGCTGGAATTATTGTGTTTAGAATGGCATGTTTACCTGGATAGTGTCCAGCCCTACCTCGGTAGTAGATGTGTTCAGCCTTACCTCGGTAGTAGATGTGTCTGATCATGAGAATTCCCAACATCTGATATATCCAGCTGGAATTATTGTGTTTAGAATGGCATGTTTACCTCTATAGTGTCTTTTGTGGGTATACGGAATTTATTAAAGTGTTATGTTTACTTGGATAGTGTTTTATTTATTTGAAGTAAAGCTACACAAGGGGCTATCTGTGCTCTGTGCACCACGGGTATCGAAACCCAGTTTCTAGCGCTGTAAGTCCGCAGACATACTGCTGTGCCACTGAGGAGCGGATAATGTTTTTTGGGTACACTGAATTATTTAGAATGGCATGTTTACCTGGATAGTGTCCAGCACTACCTCGATAGTAGATGTGTTCAGCCTTACCTCGGTAGTAAATGTGTCCAGCCTTACATTGGTTGTAGATGTGTCTAGCCTTACCTTGGTAGTAGATATGTCCAGCCTTACCTGGTAGTAGATGTGTTCAGCCTTACCTCGGTAGTAGATGTGTCCAGCGTTACCTCGGTGGGCATATCTACTACCAAGGTAAGGCTGGACATATTTGTTACCGAGGTAACGCTGGACACATTTACTACCGAGGTAACGCTGGACACATCTACTAGCCTTACCTCTGTAATAGATGTGTCCAAAAATGCAAATAATCATAGCAATACAGGGTGGCCCGAAATTGTCTTTCTTATTTTAAAATTTTAACTAAAGAAATACAACCATGCAGTTTTTAACATATTGTAGCCCAACTCAAACGATTTGTTTTTGACATGTCAGTAGACTTTCTACGTGTGTACCATTAGTGGCTCTCAGCACATCTGATAATATTCGATTTCAATCTACGTTCGCTGCAACATAGCAACAGTTACAGTGCGATATGGAACGTTATCCTGGTCTTTAACTTCGTGATGTTTGCTATAGGCGTGCGATACACGATATCCTTAACATACCCTATACTTTTTTCCTGTACTGGAGTCTGTATTTGCGCTGCACCACAGTCACTGACTTGATCTCTGCAAACCAAACACCGCATTGAACCTTTTCTTGCACGGTTGTCATTTTACAAGGCAACATTACTCAATTGTCAATAAAAACTGTTTGAGTTGGGCTACAAGGTGTTGAAAACTGCACGGTATTATATCCTTAGTTATTTAATTATTAAATTTTAAAATAGGAAAGATCAGTTTAGACCACCCTGTAGTATCAAGGATATTTATGTAGCTACACAATACACGTGGTTTTAAAATGCTGAAAACGGGGTTTCGATACCCGTGATGGGCATATCACAGATAGCCCATTGTGTAGCGTTGTATTTAATTACAAACACACTCCTCCTTTAATAAATAGGGTTTCTTGCGCGCGCGCCCCCTCTTTTTTTTTGATGAGTTAAGTGACGAGATCTAACACACGGATACACATTAAAATGATATATGTGTGTGTGTGTGTGTGTGTAGTAATTACTTATTATGTTTATTCATTTTGCATTATTGCACTACTGAGTCTACCCTAATCGCTTTGGGAAACGTTGGGTTAGCCCTTTGCACCGATTTATTTATTATCGCTTCACACTGAAGAAGCTTCGATACGACACTGGCTATTGTAAGTTTTTGAAATGACTGTAGTTAGAAATTAAAACTTGAGATAATATCTTCATAATAAATAATCATCTAGAATCTATGGGTACACATTAGTAAAAATTACTCTATTAAAACATCAAATAAGACTCATGATTTAATTTTTGCAGTGCATATTGGACTATAAAAGATACATTAATTCTAGAAATAAATGATCTTATTATACTAAATTTAGTGTTATTTTACTTTATTTTATTAAACATTGGACGTTTTGCTTTACAGCTTCTTCGGAAATGTTCCACTCAAACACAAACAAACCGTTGTAGATGTTCTCTAAAAGTGTATTTTGAGGAATATTTTGCGATGGTGCAAGCCAGTGAAATAGTTCAAAGAAAATCCACCGCATGTCACTGTATTCCGTACTGTAGCTTGTTCGACGTGCGTTGCTGGCAGACGATTTTACAATATTAGGCTTCGATAAAAAGGAAGCACTAAATACAGCACTTTGTTCTCATACTGCATTAGTTCTTAGGCCCTGAGCTGACCTTTGATCAGAAGGTATTAGGAATAAATAAAAAAATAGCACATGTAATAGGAATAATTTTTATCTTTTTAAAAATCCTTTTTACCAGATAATATCAGAAAAAAATGCGACGTCTATGCAGTGTCAAACAGATTGTATTGATACGAAAAATGACCACAGAAACATAGAATACACACATTAAAATATCAAGCTCGTATGCTTGGATCTCAAAACACTAAGACATGTTTTTAATATTTAGAAGACAGAACTAAGATAAACAAAACAAATTGGATATCATTTGATCAGAATAAGGATACCAGAACCGAGCCAAACTGAACAAACACTTCTATCAGCCCCCCAATTGCTCAGACAGTAACTCATGCTTCTAGAAAACCGAGTTTCCATACTTGTGGTGAGAATAGCGCAGATAGCCCATTACATAACTTTGCACTTAACAACAAAAATAAACACGTCTATAAACAATACGATAAATAATGAAGTCAAGTCGAAATATATGAAAAAATATCTTTACAATCTGAGTGCAATAAAAACAAAATTAGCACAGAGTAATTCAGAACTGTTGTCATCTGGTTGCTTATAGAAAATAATAATACATTGCCGTCAGACCCAAACTCGGTGAGACTACGACAACGACAATCACGACACTTCCACAGTTAATAAGTTTACCACAGCGTAGAGCCGGATCACTTTAGATCGTTACACGAAGAATCATTCATTCGGGAAGTGGGGATAAAACAGCGAAGTTGAGAACAACCTAGTGAGAGTGTTCATACACGGAACAAAATTTAAAAAAGATAACCATTCAATAGGAACTGAGGATAAGAATAATGACATTCACAACATAAGAAAGAGAATTGTTAGATAACCGTTCAATAGAAACTGAGGATAAAAATAACGATATTCACAACAAAAGAAAGAAAATTGTTCGATAATTGTTCAATAGAAACTGAGGATAAGAATAATGACATTCACAAAATATGAAAGAGAACTGTTAGATAATCGTTCAATAGGAACTGAGGATACGAATAACGATATTCACAACAAAAGAAAGAGAATTGTTAGATAATCGTTCAATAGGAACTGAGGATAC
>NW_013668457.1:145640-146573 GCF_000517525.1 Limulus polyphemus | reverse complement strand
AAGAGAATTGTTAGATAATCGTTCAATAGGAACTGAGGATACGAATAACGATATTCACAACAAAAGAAAGAGAATTGTTAGATAATCGTTCAATAGGAACTGAGGATAAGAATAACGATATTCACAACAAAAGAAAGATAATTGTTCGATAACCGTTCAATTGGAACTGAGGATAAGAATAATGACATTCACAAAATATGAAAGAGAACTGTTAGATAATCGTTCAATAGGAACTGAGGATAAGAATAACGATATTCACAACAAACGAAAGATAATTGTTCGATAACCGTTCAATGGGAACTGGAGATAAGAATAACGATGATCACAAAATATGACAGAGAATTGTTAGATAATCGTTCAATAGGAACTGAGGATAAGAATAACGATAATCACAAAATATGAAAGAGAATTGTTAGATAATCGTTCAATAGGAACTGAGGATAACAATAACGATGTTTACAACAAAAGAAAGAGAGTTGTTAGATAACCGTTCAATGGGAACTGAGGATAAGAATAACGATGTTCACAACAAAATAAACAGAGTTGTTAGATAACCGTTCAATGGGAACTGAGGATACGAATAACGATGTTTACAACAAAAGAAAGAAAGTTGTTAGATAACCGTTCAATTGGAATTGAGGATAAGAATAACGATGTTCACAACAAAATAAACAGAGTTGTTAGATAACCGTTCAATGGGAACTGAGGATACGAATAACGATGTTTACAACAAAAGAAAGAAAGTTGTTAGATAACCGTTCAATGGGAACTGAGGATACGAATAACGATGTTTACAGCAAAAGAAAGAAAGTTGTTAGATAACCGTTCAATGGGAACTGAGGATAAGAATGACGATGTTTACAACAAAAGAAAGAAAGTTGTTAGATAACCGTTCAATGGGAACTGAGGATAAGAATGACGATGTTTCCAACA
>NW_013668457.1:144563-145390 GCF_000517525.1 Limulus polyphemus | reverse complement strand
TTGTTAGATAATCGTTCAATAGGAACTGAGGATAAGAATAACGATAATCACAAAATATGAAAGAGAATTGTTAGATAATCGTTCAATAGGAACTGAGGATAAGAATAACGATAATCACAAAATATGAAAGAGAATTGTTAGATAATCGTTCAATAGGAACTGAGGATAAGAATAACGATAATCACGAAATATGAAAGAGAATTGTTAGATAATCGTTCAATAGGAACTGAGGATAAGAATAACGATGTTTACAACAAAAGAAAGAGAGTTGTTAGATAACCGTTCAATGGGAACTGAGGATAAGAATAACGATAATCACAAAATATGAAAGAGAATTGTTAGATAATCGTTCAATAGGAACTGAGAATAAGAATAACGATGTTCACAACAACAGAAAGAGAACTGTTAGATAACCGTTGAATTGGAACTGAGGATAAGAATGATTATGTTCACATCATAAGAAGGAGAGTAAGTAGTATATAAAGGTATGAATTTATAAACAGAATATAAGTAGTATATAAAGGTATGAATTTATAAACAGAATATAAGTAGTATATAAAAGTATGAATTTATATACAGAATATAAGTAGTATATAAAGGTATGAATTTATATACAGAATATAAGTAGTATATAAAGGTATGAATTTATATACAGAATATAAGTAGTATATAAAGGTATGAATTTATATACAGAATATAAGTAGTATATAAAGGTATGAATTTATAAACAGAATATAAGTAGTATATAAAGGTATGAATTTATAAACAGAATATAAGTAGTATATAAAGGTATGAATTTATAAACAGAATATAAGTAGTATATAAGG
>NW_013668457.1:140230-143735 GCF_000517525.1 Limulus polyphemus | reverse complement strand
TTATAAGTCCTGCTTCGGTATTTTACGTCCGTAAAAAGTATGAAATCACACTTTTTTGGGTGTTATAAGTCCTGCTTCGGTATTTTACGTCCGTAAAAAGTATGAAATCACACTTTATTGGGTGTTATAAGTCCTGCTTCGGTATTTTACGTCCGTAAAAAGTATGAAATCACACTTTATTGGGTGTTATAAGTCCTGCTTCGGTATTTTACGTCCGTAAAAAGTATGAAATCACACTTTATTGGGTGTTATAAGTCCTGCTTCGGTATTTTACGTCCGTAAAAAGTATGAAATCACACTTTATTAGGTGTTATAAGTCCTGCTTCGGTATTTTACGTCCGTAAAAAGTATGAAATCACACTTTTTTTAAAAGTGCAAAATAAGAAAAACGAAACAACATTAAAGGTCCATATTAAATCTGTATTGATCAAAATTATGTGTTTCGTGAAACACTACAGGACTCATAGAAAAACAATGTTTTATTCTATGATCACTTCAATGATCATCTGTGTAATGAATTATTGTTATCAATTCTGTTTGATCAGTAATTGAAAGGTAAGTAAACACGTTCGTGTGATCCTGAGTGTAACAAATCATCATTCGTATTTGTTCGCATAAGTGATCTTTTAAGGATCTTAGACGTTAGATGAACAGTCTGTCTATCGAATGGGAACGGTAAAGAAATGTTTCGCAAAGTGTTCAATACTGGTCTATTTCACGTAGATTTTCAGCTTTATGGATAATATTTACTATCATACGGATTAAGTTAGAAAAGAGTTTGAAAGGACCAATCATTCTAAGCGCTTGATTTGTCAATTTCCAATTTCAGTACATTTTTAAACGGTAAAAGTCATGTTCAGTGGATTTTCAGTTCCACGATCTATAAATGTTGTATCTTCAATCCGTAAAGATGTTTAGTGCTAATCCAATATATTGAAAACCCTTGAAACGAATAACCGGTTAAACTTCTAAACATATGTGTTTTTAATTATACGTTTATCAAAGTCTCATAAACAGAAACTTTATAAAACGTTTGACATAAGCCTTTTTAATGTGTTTTTAATATGATAAAATAACTTATTTATTAAGTCGCTGATTATTTCCTATTGGTATTGGAACATAGCCTAAAATAACGCATTTTTGAAGTTATACATTAGATTTCATTCAGCATAATATTGAAGAACTTAGGCTTCTGTTATTAACATTGTGCAGTTACCTTACCTGATGCTCTTGGCTGTAAAACTTTGTGGTTTGTTGGGCTTCTCTGCGACTTGTAGACAGAAAAACAGACAGATGCCCACTGATTAGTGCACTGGAGTTCTCGTCAGGTCCTTCTAGTTTTATATACGATTTGCGCCCACGTGAACTCGAGCTCCGCGCTAACTGGCAGCGTTTGGAAGTTTACTCGTGGGTTTCAAGACATGCGTGATTAGAAGTGTAGGTGGACGATATATTTGAAACAGTGCATAAAGTTAAAACAAATATAGGTGCTTTTTTTTCACGTAATGGGAAAGAGGGACAGTCCCCATTGAAACCCAGAAATCTCCATTCAAAAGAAAGCTTGGAAATAAAATTTGAAGTTTGAAACACACACACACACAGTAAAACTTGCTACTATTGTTACAAATAGCATAACATAAAATACGTTATGTTATTTTCATATTGTGTAAATTGTATTGTTAATTTGTTTTTTTTTATTTCGCGCAAAACTACTCGAGAGCTATCTGCGTCAGTCGTCTCTAATCGAGCAGAGAAAAACTAGATAGTCAACACCACCCACCGCCATCTCTTGGGCTACTCTTTCACTAACGAAAAGTGGGATTGACGATTATGATATAACGCCCCTACGGCTGAAAGAGCAAACATGTTTGTGACGGGATTCGAACTCGTGACCTGTAGATTGCGAGCTCGAATCTCCCGAACCACCAGGCCATTCCAGGCCAGTATCATTAATTCTGTTACGTTTAGTGTCTGGAACATTCTGGTAAACTAGCGTAGCTTCAAAGCTACTGATGCTGGAACATCATCTGTAGTGAAAGCCGCTGAAGAAAGACAAAATCTCTGTGCACGATAGTAACCACGTCAGCAACCCTGGTTCCCTTGCCCTTGTTCAGAAACGTATAGAATGTTGACCAATTAATCAGAGAAACACTGAGTGATCAGAATAAGATCACATCAGGAGAAGTATCAGTTGATTTAGTTGGAACGGTACAGAATGATCATTGTATTCGAACTTGTGTACTTGTGCTTAGACTGAACGCTTATAACGCTAAAAACTGGGTTTCGAAACCTGTGGTAAGCACAGCACAGACAGCTCAATAGCTCATTGTGTAGCTTTGTGCTGATTTGTTTGTCTGTTTCCTGTTTAGAGCAAAACCACATTGAGCTATCTGCCGTGTCCACCGCGGAGAATCGAACCTCGAATTTTAGTGTCGTAACAAACAAACAAAACGTCTTAATTTACGAGTCTTCTTGCCTACAGCGCGACGATTAGTACGAATACAGCAAAATTCCATTAATTTGTCTTTAAGATACATTTTGAAATAATTAAAATGATACATGTTGAGAAAATGGACTTTCAGTTGAAAACATGAAGAAAATCTGTTTTCTATTCACTAACGTGTATGTATATATCTGTAACGAGTTTCTTAAAATAAAATTACTAAATCGAAACGTGCTAGTTGTAAAACGATACAAACATGCGCGTTTATGCACAGGTTTATATATATATTCAATCGTAACGCCTTCATGTTTTTTTAAAAATCAGGGTCACGGCGAAACAGGCTTGATTTCAATAACAGAACGACAACGATATTTTCCAAAACAGAGAAACAGAGGCCAAGTCAGTTCTACTTTTATTCACTAATAAGTTTTTTTAGATTGTGACTTCGGTGAATAAACATTTTAGAGCTTCCTGGATTGGGAATAAATCCTTCACATACACGCATATATACATATATATATATATATATTGTGTTTATGTTTGTCTACGCGGGTGTATTTGGTCTATGCGTAGCAAAACATAAGTGAATAAAACATGTTATTTCTGATTCAAGTTAGCTCATACATAACAGGCTTTCTCTCTCTCTCTAATCCTGGTCAAGTCTTCTTACATGATAACACTGTTTACCCGAAACGTTCATATTCTTTGAACTTCAATAGCTAATATTGCCCGTTGATGGAAACTAAAGATGTATATAAGGTCTTCAGTTATTAATTTCACTATTTTCCAAAGTCTTGACGTAGATGGGCATTCCAAGCATTTTCTAAGCATGCGAAGAAAACGGGTCATGTTAGGGAATCCAACAAAATGCCGAAAAACATGAACTACATGTATATTTTAAATACACTGCAGGAACTGAAACTATCTATCGAGTCACGTACTAAAATCCTTTAGGCTTACTTGTGTCTTAATAAACCGTATATATTATAAATATTTTACACAACTTAGTACGCTGCTCCTGTGTACTAATGGAACATATATTATGAAAATTTTCACATTAGG
>NW_013668457.1:138424-140153 GCF_000517525.1 Limulus polyphemus | reverse complement strand
TATTATGAAAATGTTTACACTAGTTATTATGGTATTCTTATTCCAAACAATGTACATTATTATTACAAGAGTTAGCTGTTGCTCTGTCCTAATGGAACATTTATTATGAAAATGTTTACACTAGTTATTATGGTATTCTTATTCCAAACAATGTACATTATTATTACAAGAGTTAGCTGTTGCTCTGTCCTAATGGAACATTTATTATGAAAATGTTTACACTTAGTTATTACGTATTCTTGTCCCAAACAATGTACATTATTATTACAAGGGTTAGCTGTTGCTCTGTCCTAATGGAACATTTATTATGAAAATGTTTACACTAGTTATTACGTATTCTTGTCCCAAACAATGTACATTATTATTACAAGGGTTAGCTGTTGCTCTGTCCTAATGGAACATTTATTATGAAAAGTTTACACTAGTTATTATGGTATTCTTATTCCAAACAATGTACATTATTATTACAAGAGTTAGCTGTTACTCTGTTTTAATGGAACATTTATTATGAAAATGTTTACACTAGTTATTACGTATTCTTGTCCCAAACAATGTACATTATTATTACAAGGGTTAGCTGTTGCTCTGTCCTAATGGAACATTTATTATGAAAAGTTTACACTAGTTATTATGGTATTCTTGTCCCAAACAATGTACATTATTATTACAAGAGTTAGCTGTTGCTCTGTCCTAATGGAACATTTATTATGAAAAGTTTACACTAGTTATTATGGTATTCTTGTTCCAAACAATGTACATTATTATTACAAGAGTTAGCTGTTGCTCTGTCCTAATGGAACATTTATTATGAAAATGTTTACACTAGTTATTATGGTATTCTTGTCCTAAACAATGTACATTATTATTACAAGAGTTAGCTGTTGCTCTGACCTAATGGAACATATATTATGAAAATGTTTACACTAGTTATTATGGTAATCTTGTTCCAAACAAAGTACATTATTATTACAAGAGTTAGCTGTTGCTCTGACCTAATGGAACATATATTATGAAAATTTTCACATTAGGTATTACGTATTCTTGTCCCAAACAATGTACATTATTATTACAAGAGTTAGCTGTTGCTCTGTCCTAATGGAACATTTATTATGAAAATGTTTACACTAGTTATTATGGTATTCTTGTTCCAAACAATGTACATTATTATTATTATGAGAGTCAGTACGCTATTCCTGTGTTCTAATGGAACATACGATATGAAAATGTTTAAACAATTTATTACAATATTCTTGTCCTAAACAATGTACATTATTATTACAAGAGTTAGCTGTTGCTCTGTCCTAATGGAACATTTATTATGAAAATGTTTAAACAATTTATTACAATATTCTTGTCCTAAACAATGTACATTATTATTACGCTGTTCCTGTGTCCTGTATATTACGAACATGTTTATAAGAATCAGCACTCTGTTCTTGTATCCTAATAACACGAACGTCATGAACATTTTTAAATGAGTAAGACGCTGTTCTGTTGTCCTAAAGAAACATACATTACGAACACTTGACACAAGTGCGTACGCTGTTCTGTTGTCCTAAGAAAACATACATTACGAACACTTGACACAAGTGCGTACGCTGTTCTTTTGTCCTAAGAAAACATACATTACGAACACTTGACACAAGTGCGTACGCTGTTCTTGTCCTAAGAAAACATACATTACGAACACTTGACACAAGTGCGTACGCTGTTCTGTTGTCCTAAAGAA
>NW_013668457.1:132556-135056 GCF_000517525.1 Limulus polyphemus | reverse complement strand
CTGCTAAATTAGATACGGCTAGCGCAGATAGTCCTCGTGTAGCTTTGCGCGGAATTCAAAACAAACAAACAAACACATATTTTACGGTTTTAAGATCGATGCGTAGAGGTCCATTAAAACTGAATCATGGGAAGGGAAAATATTGAGTTAATATTATTTAAGTACTAGCGAACGAACACGAAAGATATCATCACGTATAAGTTGGAGTTTACTGAAATGAATTATTTCAAGGCATGATACGACAATCCGTGCTATATTTTTCAGGCTAACTTCTTTTTAACGGAAAGATTTGAGAAACACTGAACTGTTGTTTATCGACTTCTTTATACTTCTAATTTTTTTCACCCCCCCCCCCTTTTCATTTACATATAATTGAATTTTATATAATACGTAAGCGAGAGAAATTAACGCAGTAAAAAGAAGACAAATGAAGGGAAAAAAAGTGAAATTCAATTCTTTGTCACTTAAATGCAATATGTTATTGTTTTTTCTTCTTCTATTAGCGTTGATTTTGTTCAATGTTAAATATCGCGCACTTCACTTAATTCCGAATGTTTTTAAGAACAAAATGCTTTTTCAGTTTACAATAAATTTATGCTTAGTCAGATGGCTTAACTTTATTATTTTATTAAAACTTTATACTAAAAGAGACTAAGAAACTCCTGTCTGTTTTAGACAAAAAAATTATTTTGCATTAGCAGATGCTTTACTGTTGCGTTTATACAAAATGCAGAGCAGTCAACATTTGTTACATAATGATTCATGACGAATCTACAACCAGACGCAAAAACCTTGTTTCGAAAACGTTTGTCAAATATATTCTGTTGTATGTCTTTATTAAAGATGCCCAATATTTCTCAAATAAATATCAAGAAACTCGGTAATGTTGTCACCCATAAAAAAGTTAACTGTTTGTTGAATTTAATCACAAAGCTACTCAGGCCTGGCATGGCCAGGTGGTTAGGGGTCTCGACTCGCAATCTGAGGGTCGCGGGTTCGAATCCCCGTCACACCAAACATGCTCGCCCTTTCAGACGTGGGGGCGTTATAACGTGACGGTCAATCCTACTATTCGTTGGTAAAAGAGTAGCCCAAGAGTTGGCGGTGGGTGATGATGACTAGCTGCCTTCCCTCTAGTCTAATTTAGGGACGGCTTGAGCAGATAGCCCTCGTGTAGCTTTGCGCGAAATTCAAAAACAAGCAAACAAAGCTACTCAATGGCCCACCACGGGTATCGAAATTCGGTTTCTAGCGTTGTACGTCCGCACACATATCGTTGTGCCATGAAATGCTGTTATATTTTGGCAAACAAAATTAGAAGAAAGAAAAACGACCTTTACTCTCCAGATAATAATTTTAAAAATATTACCTACATTTCGCTACTGCGAATTCATCAGGACTAGTTCAAATTCGATCATACCTTACAGTTAGTAACCGAAAACCGCGAAAATGCCCTATTTTCCTATTATAAAAATGCTTCAAAGTGATCCAGAATTCGGATTCGAACCAATTTTGGGGAGGATTGTCCCATACTGATTTCCCATCTTGTGTAAAATTTTCGTATACGTCGATCTATTAGTTTTCGAGATACGCGCGCGGAAACACAGAGAGACACACGGACGCGATCGCAATACCCTCGCAAGATGAGGGTAATTAATTGCAATATATTGAAAGTATTTTTGTTTGAATTTTTTTCGTGTGAGTCATGTGTTATTGGGAATCTTGAAACGATGAAGTAACACAAGAAATGTGGTGTGCAAATAGTTTTTAAAAATGAGTTTAAAAAAAGCCAATGGGATTCACAAGGGCCCCCGATTGTTAAACCTGGAATCGTTGAAATTAGTTCAAATGACGTACAATGGAATGAAGTAACCGGCTCGAACAAAATTTTCGAAGTTTCAAGTTACTCCTCCAGAAGTCTATATCAGTAGTAATGTTCTACCGATCACTTTGGATGAGATTTCTGCGAATTAACATGATTTACATTTTTTTTTTTTTTGACTTGTGGCTCAACTTAAACTGGTAGCATATACTTGCTCTTGGTGCAAATCAACGTGATTTATTTTGTAACAGCTCTTCTTACGACGTTTGGAAGAAGATTATTGATTTCTTATCTTCTCCATTGAAACTTGGTATAAACCTATCACTTTCTATTATTGATTATTTAATAATTTAACGCCCTGCAGGTGAACTGACTTGTAAAATTATCATTTTTCAGCTTTGCCTTGCGCATACTGGTTATGATTTAAGAAGTAAAAATTACGATATTTGACCCATTTGTGATAACACAGTTTTCAAGTGATTTTCATCATCTATAGCACATAAACAGAATAATCAGTAAAACACATACTTTTGGCGTGAAACTTTATAAACACAATTTTTAACACAGATTTGAACACAATAATTAGTAAAACACATACTTATCTGCGTTAAACTTTATAAACACAGTTTTGAACACAATAATCAGTAAAACACATACTTATCTGCGTGAAACTTTATA
>NW_013668457.1:128373-131751 GCF_000517525.1 Limulus polyphemus | reverse complement strand
TATGAGTATATAGTATATATCAGCGTGAAGCTGGTTCTGTCTTATAAGTATATAGTATATATCAGCGTGAAGCTGGTTCTGTCTTATGAGTATATAGTATATATCAGCGTGAAGCTGGTTCTGTCTTATGAGTATATAGTATATATCAGCGTCAAGCTGGTTCTGTCTAATGGGTATATAGTATATATCAGCGTGAAGCTGGTTCTGTCTTTATGAGTATATAGTATATATCATCGTGAAGCTGGTACTGTCTTATGAGTATATAGTATATATCAGTGTGAAGCTGGTTCTGTCTTATGAGTATATAGTATATATCATCGTGAAGCTGGTTCTGTCTTATGAGTATATAGTATATATTAGCGTGAAGCTGGTTCTGTCTTATGAGTATATATCAGCTTGAAGCTGGTTCTGTCTTATGAGTATATATCAGTATATATTCCTTGGTTTAAAGGGCAGCTTTGTCTTTCTCGACGGCTTCATGTGTCGTCAGGTTTCAGAAGTCAGTGGTTTAGTGTCCATAAACAGGAGAAAGAGCTAATGCAGAATTATATCGTTACAGAACGTTAACACAGCATACATTTATTGTCACCAGTTCATCTAAAGTTGTGATATAACAGCATTGGGTTATTACAATTACAACAGTTTTCTTAAATAGATAATAGACGCACGTAATAAAATAACCAAGCTAATGTTGAACTACACCTTAAAGGGGCTTTGCACCCAGTAAGAGCTTTCTAAAGTGGTTTCACGTCCGTCCATTGCCAGACGTGTTTAGCACCAACTTCATTGCCAACTTTTCATTCCCTTATTAAAAAACCAACAAAATACAATTTAGGACTGCTCACAATCCTGTCTATGGACGTTGATAAAACGGATATATAATATACCTATCTACTTCTATAAATAAAACCATAAACACACATCTTGATTAAACCTGGGAAAAACAACAACAGTAGACCTCTTTATTCAACCTTAACATAACCATAAACGCACATCTTGATTAAACCTGCGGAAAACAACAACAGTAGACCGCTTTATTCAACCTTAACATAACCATAAACACACATCTTGATTAAACCTGGGAAAAATAACAACAGTAGACCGTTTTATTCAACCTTAACATAATCATAAACACACATCTTATGTAAACCTGGGAAAAACAACAACAGTAGACCGCTTTATTCAACCTTAACATAACCACAAACACACATCTTGATTAAACCTGAGAAAAATAACAACAGTAGACCGCTTTATTCAACTTTAACATAACCATAAACACACACCTGGATTAAACCTGACGGAAAAACAACAACAGTAGACCGCTTTATTCAACCTTAACATAACCATAAACACACATCTTGATTAAACCTGGGAAAAATAACAACAGTAGACCGTTTTATTCAACCTTAACATAATCATAAACACACATCTTATGAAACCTGGGAAAAACAACAACAGTAGACCGCTTTATTCAACCTTAACATAACCGTAAACACACATCTTATTTAAACCTGGGGAAAACAACAACAGTAGACCGCTTTATTCAACCTTAACATAACCGTAAACACACATCTTATTTAAACCTGGGGAAAACAACAACAGTAGACCGCTTTATTCAACCTTAACATAACCATAAACACACATCTTATTTAAACCTCGGAAAAGCAACAACAGTAGACCGCTTTATTCAACCTTAACATAACCATAAACACATATCTTATTTAAACCTGGGAAAAACAACAACAGTAGACCTCGCACCGCATCATATTTAAACCTAGGAGAAATGGAAACAATAAATCAATTTTTTAACCTAAACATAACCCAAATCTAAATTATACCTATAAATGAAAAGGAAATAATAGACTAATCTACTTCCCAAAACTTTAATCCCGATCTGCTTTCCATAAACCGTAATTGTAATTAGATCTAGAGTTAAAACGTTAAAAATAGTCCAATCTGCTTTCAATAAACATTAATCTTATTTAGATCTATAGGTAAAACGTTAAAAATAGACCAACCTGCTTTCAATAAATATTATTTTTTTTAGATCTATGGAGAAAACGTTAAAAATAGACCGATCTGATTTCCATAAACCTTAGTTTATTTATATTTATAAGTAAAACGTTAATAATAGACCAATCTGCTTTCCATAAACCTTATATTTTGTCAGGTTTTTATAGGGTCGGATTCTTTACAGTAGGTGTCTGTGACTTATTGGCGATAAAATTTTAAAAATAAACGGACAGCACACAATCCACTTTTTTTTTTAGAATAATATATTCAAAACAAGTCAAATTTATGTACGAATATTTGTTACACTATTTGTTATCACAGTTGTATCCAGAGTTTTAAATAATTGTCTCCTTTTCATCAAAGTCCACAGAGACGGGTTCAATTACTTTATCGCATCCTTTGACAAGACAAATTCTTCTTCTCTGTCTCTGTTATTACAATACATTCAGTGATAAGCTCATTTATGTTACCACGTGGATTATCACAGTTGTATCCAGATTTTAAATAATTGTCTCTTCTTTTCGTCAGAATCCACACAGGCGGGTTCAATTAATTTAGAACACCCTTTGACAAGACAAATTCTCCTTCCCTATCTCTGTTATTACAATACATTCAGTGATAAGCTCATTTATGTTACCCCGTGGATTATCACAGTTGTATCCAGATTTTAAATAATTGTCTCTTCTTTTCGTCAGAATCCACACAGGCGGGTTCAATTAATTTAGAACACCCTTTGACAAGACAAATTATTCTCCTTTATCTCTATTTTAACAATACAAGCTGTGAAACTCACTTTAGAAATCGCCCGTTATGGCTAAACTCATACGCAGTCTAACTTCACTTTTACTTTCACTAACTTACTTAACTTGATCGCTTATATATATATATTACCCAACTGAGGCCTAGAATTTTCTGCAAACTACAAGACATTATGATGTAGCAATACTCACTAATAGCAACCAGAAAAATTCAGAAGGTTCGAGTAAAGTGACGTCATTTTACAACAATTGAACTACACAACAAATGATACGTAAACAGTTACGTAGGCAAACCTGCGATAAATCATCACTTCTAAAATTATTAAATTTAACTCTCACGCTTTATAACTGTCTAAATCATAACTTTAGTATTAATTTTAAGTGAAACAGTCGTGTATATCTAGCAATTTTATTTAGATCTACAGGTGAAACTTTAACAATAGACCAATCTACTTTCAATAAACTTTAATTTTATTTAGATCTACAGGTAAAACGTTAACAATAGATCACTCTGCTTTCAATAAACCTTTATGTTATTTAGATCTACAGGTAAAACATGAACACTAGATCACTCTGCTTTCAATAAACCTTTATGTTATTTAGATCT
>NW_013668457.1:104950-127493 GCF_000517525.1 Limulus polyphemus | reverse complement strand
CTACAGGTGAAACTTTAACAATAGACCAATCTACTTTCAATAAACTTTAATTTTATTTAGATCTACAGGTAAAACGTTAACAATAGATCACTCTGCTTTCAATAAACCTTATTGTTATTTAGATCTACAGGTGAAACTTTAACAATAGACCAATCTACTTTCAATAAACTTTAATTTATTTAGATCTACAGGTAAAACGTTAACAATAGATCACTCTGCTTTCAATAAACCTTAATGTTATTTAGATCTACAGGTAAAACATAACAATAGATCACTCTGGTTTCAATAAACCTTAATGTTATTTAGATCTACTGGTAAAACATTAACAATAGATCACTCTGCTTTCAATAAACCTTAATGTTATTTAGATCTACAGGTAAAACATGAACAATAGATCACTCTGGTTTCAATAAACCTTATTGTTATTTAGATCTACAGGTAAAACATGAACAATAGATCACTCTGGTTTCAATAAACCTTAATCTTATTTAGATCTACTGGTAAAACATGAACAATAGATCACTCTGGTTTCAATAAACCTTATTGTTATTTAGATCTACAGGTAAAACATTAACAATAGATCACTCTGCTTTCCATTAACCTTAACGTTATTTAGATCTACAGGTAAAACATGAACAATAGATCACTCTGCTTTCAATAAACCTTAATGTTATTTAGATCTACAGGTAAAACATTAACAATAGATCACTCTGGTTTCAATAAACCTTAATCTTATTTAGATCTACAGGTAAAACATGAACAATAGATCACTCTGCTTTCCATTAACCTTAACGTTATTTAGATCTACAGGTAAAACGTTAACAATAGATCACTCTGGTTTCAATAAACCTTAATGTTATTTAGATCCATCTAAATAACATAAAGGTTTATTGAAAGCAGAGTGATCTATTGTTAATGTTTTACCTGTCCACAGGTAAAACATTAACAATAGATCACTCTGCTTTCAATAAACCTTAATGTTATTTAGATCTACAGGTAAAACATAACAATAGATCACTCTGCTTTCAATAAACCTTAATGTTATTTAGATCTACAGGTAAAACATTAACAATAGATCACTCTGCTTTCAATAAACCTTTATGTTATTTAGATCTACAGGTAAAACGTTAACAATAGGCCAGTCTGCTTCCCTACAATATAAACTTATTTAGGCCAATAGGTAAAATGAAAACAATATTATACCGAGCTAAGCAAATAACATTGGGCGATTCATTCATGTGTTGTAATTGCATATAAACATCGATAAATAGTAAGATATTTGTAGTATGTCTGAATTGTGAACTAAAACACTTTGTTAGTCACAGTTACACACCCAAAGACCCTTTACATAGCAAGCCTTTCTTGTGATCGATGTGAACTGGTTTCATGACTTACAAGTCATATTTCATAAATTCGAAACTTACGGAGTCAGCTTATTATCAATAACTTCTGGTCAAAGCAAACTGCCTACATACATATCCGAACTAATTATGAACCCAATAAACAAAGATGATAATACTGTCTAACTAACTGGTAGAATGTAATATCAGAAAATTTGCAGTAATTAGAATGTATAATTTTAATTTAGAGAAAAACTGTCTTTTATAGTAAACGATATGATTACTTTTTACAGTACTGTGAAATTATTTGGACTCCCTGTATATAACTAATTTGTCATTTATTTCCCCGAAATGGGGCCAAGGGCCGCCTGGAGAGGTCACCTGTTTTAACCACTTACTATACAGCAGTGCACTGTCAATCAGTCAATAGACACTAAAATGACGTCACATAGTGGACACTTAACGTTGCAATTTGTACTGTGCGCATGCCATGAGTCACGAGAAGAATTATGCGCTCTGTAGGCTACAATACAGCATGGCATAATGAACTTCGAAAGGAAGAAGTAAAAATATTTGTTACTCTTAATTTTTTTTTTACTCATTCTGGGACCCTGCGCAAGTATTTCTACTGAAAATAGTGTTATTAGTTTTGTGTAAGGTTAGCTTCATTTCTTCGACGAAAAGCACTGAAGAAAGTTTAATTATTAAACTCATAAGGTTATAATTGTTGTTTTTGATAACGTGTTTTACCGTAACGTATGGCTCGGCATGGTCAGGTGATTAGGGCGCTTGACTCTCAATGTGAGAGTCGCGGATTCAAATCCTCGCCCCACGAAACATGCTCGCCCGTTCAGTCGTGAGGGGTTATAAAGTGACGGTCAATCCCACTATTCGTTGGTAAAAGAGTAGCCCAAGAGTTGGCGGTGGATGGTGATGACTAGCTGCTTTCCCTCTAGTTTTTCACTACTAGTGCAGATAGCTTTCGTGTAGCTTTGCGCGAAATTGAAACCAAGCCGTGACGTATGATATTCCATACCTAATGATTTGAGAGTTGTTTACAATTGTAACCATCGCAACGAAACCTTATAAAATCCTTAACAAATTCTCCATACCGTTTTCATTGCATGAAAGGCACTCAAAAAGATTCCATATGACTTATGACGAATCCTAATTATGTGCAAAAAATCCATCACTAACCTTGCACGTAGATCTGAAAAGATAGTTCCTGGAAGAAGGCCTAGTGTGTGGTTGTTGTTAAGTGCAAAGCTATACAATATGCCATCTGTGCAGTGCCAATCACGGGTAACCACGAAGAAGGATAAGACAGAATATATTGGCATTTTACTGAAAGGTATTTAACTCACTTGCACTTATATTCAATTTATGGAAAAAAAACAAAAAACTTCCAACTGGTGCGTGATTTAAACACGAGAGGTGGGTTTAAAATTAAAGATTTTTTTCCAAGTGTTCTGTTATGTTATCGTGGCAAAATTTTACGTTGAGAACTCTATCTAGAGTTGAAATAGTCGTTCTTATGCGCAAATATACGAAATACTTGTTTTTTTTCCTATTCTGGTTCACATATTTTCCGTTTTGCCAAGAGTTGGCAGTGGGTGGTGATGACTAGCTGCCTTCCCTCTAGTCTTACACTGCTAAATTCGGGATGGCTAGCGCAGATAGCCCTAGTGTAGCTTTGCGCGAAATTAAAAAACAAACAAACTATTCAACAAGCTAGAGACATCTATGAAAGCGATTTGAATATTGACTATCGAGTGTACTCAGACTAATAACTGTACTTGGATTTATGGCAAAACTATCTGCTGTCGTCCCCTAATTTTAAACAACTGAATAGAGGGAAGGCAGCCAGTCAACAGCATACTACCAAACAAACAAACTATTCAACAAGCTAGATACATCTATGAAAGCGATTTGAATATTGGCTATCAAGTGTACTCAGACTAATAATAATAAGGCAGCCAGTCAACAGCATACTACCAACAGACAGCTATTGACTTCATGTGGCTTCATTACAAAAATTGTTCTTCTCTCTCTTGCACAATAAATTACAAACATTGAAATGAATAATAAAAAAATAGGTTTAAATTGAAATTTAAGTTTTCGTAATTTCTCATATTCGAATGAATTACAAACTGATTTGAATTCCAACTTAACTGAATATATCCTGAAAGACAAGAAGGAAAATTAGAATGATTCACTTATCTTAATAATAAGTATTGCTACTTCAGTGTAAATGAAAAATGTAATTTTTATCGACTGCTCAGATTTAAGTCATATAATATAATATGATAACTATTTTAAACATCGGTCTTGTATTGCATTTTACTCTATAAAGTTTATTTTAGAGCAAAGCCACTTTTAGCTATCTGCTGTGTTGAACTTGGGGAATTGAACCACGGATTGTAGCGTTATACATCCAAAAACATATCGCTGTCCCATCGGGGAAAACCGTGTAAAGCACGTAAAAAACATATTTTTGTGTTCATTTGGCCGACATAGCCAAATATAATCCTTCAATGGATTTTTATTTGGGGGCAATATGGGGCAAAGAGTTGGCTTCGAGGCAGACAAAATTTAACACTTTCATGTCAGTGGAAGTCACAATATTGAGAACTTAAAATTCATAAATACCATATCTCAAGAGGGGGGGTTCTGCTGTGGTAACAGAGCTCTCGAACTGGGAGTCTGTCGCCCAAATGGAATAGCCCCTGCAAACCTTGCTTGCAAAGCTGTAATTCAAAAATGTAAACAATTAAATTAAAAAGAAATAATCTTCAAGAATATTAGTTTTTAATTTCGAAGTGTGACCGGTAGCTCGTGAGCTTTAGTTGACTTCAAAACGATTACTTTGTTACAATACCAGAAGATTCACTTATCATTTGAAGCCGATTTAAAACTTTGTTGTTTCTTAGATTTCTGTATTATGTGTACTGGTAGACGATGGAGTGATTTTATTGAACTCTATACTTATAGAATACTTTCACTGGCAAACACTGAAAGTCTCACAAAATGAAATAAAAGCTCATTTAGATTGTCCCATTTCAATCATACCGCTTTCAGAATATACACGTACAATGTAAAATTTCAGTGTTTGCATTGCCGTTCCAATACATTGCGTTTCGAAACTTTTTTGTTATTTATTTTTAGTGGGTTATGTTTTGAACACCAACCAACAGATGACTCTGCATTCAATGCTTCTGTAGTTTACAGGCATTAAAAAAGTAAAACATTTACAGTTGTTGTTCAAATAACAAACATCATACTAAATCTTTCTAAACTTATTTTTGTAAACAAAAACAAACGAAAAAAACATTCATATCAAAAAGATTACTGTGTTTTTAACATTAACAACAATGGGTAGACGAGGACACTAATTTTCTTTATAGTTGGTTAACGCTTATTATCTTCACAAACCCTTGCAAATAAAGAAACTTGATTTATAATTGGGGGGGGGGGTATAAATAACGAGAAGAAGTACTCGAAGTTTAAACCAGATATCTGTATCTCGATAAATACTACGTAGTACCATAATAAATTTCAATCTAATAACCATTTCGCGTTTCATAACGTTGGAGGGCTTTAAGGAAGAAATTAACGACCTGGTTTGAAGATTACTGTTTAATAATTAGTTCTTAATTTGAGTTATGATCAAACTACATTTTAAGCCCAAATTATTTCATTTATAAATATTATAGCAAATTTGTTTTAAACCTAATGGAATTTCCGTCCCATAGAAGGATCATAGCACCTACTTAAAACACACGTACAATAGTCAGCGGTTTTTGTTATAGCCTCTATCAACTGTGACATATAACATCCATATAATGAGCAGCAGATTCTCAAATACAATGAAAATTCTTAATTTTTACAGATTTAAAAACTTTTAAAGCTTTAATTCAAACAAACGTGTGAAAATGTGTATATTTAAAATGGTTTTAATTGGCATGTTCAAATACTTCAATGCTAATTTGTTATGGACTAATTCCCATACAATGATAACATACTAACGCAAAACTCGTTAGCGTAAGGCAAAACTTAACATTCAAAATATTATTGGTCTCTTTTTAATACTGTATAGAATTATTTTTATTAATACAATATTAAGAAACTTAGTATATCTGTTGTGAAGGTTGACAACCGTTGCTGTGACGTTTGGCGTTCTTCTTTTGAACTCATAAAAAGTGAATAGCTGACCAGGAAGCGAAACTTCCTTACAGTTTAGTAACAGAGAGTGGCCCCGAGGATGCTGAGGGTTTATAACGCTAAAATGTTTGGTTTTGATACTCGCAGTGGGCAGAGCACAAATAGCCCATTATTTTGTTTGTTTGTTTGAAGTTAAGAACAAAGCTACACAATGGGCTATCTGTGCTCTGCCAACCTCTTGTATCGAAACCCAATTTCTAGCGTTGTAAGTCCGCAGACATACCGTTGCGCCACTGGGGGGGGGGCTTTAATTTTGAGCTGATAAATTAGATGAATTGTTTGTTTGTTACTAAACACAAAGCTACACTCTCTATGCTCTGCCCACCGCGGATATCGAAACCCGAATTTTAGCGTCATAAGTTCTAAGAATAACTGCTGAATCACGGGGGGTGAAAAGCACCAATTTCCATCTCGTAGGCTACTCCAGTCAAATAGCCCCCACCCCCAGCGGTATGTCTGTGGACTTACATCATTAGAAACCGAATTTCGATACTCGTGGTGGGCATAGCACAGATAACCCATTATGTAGCTTTGTGCAAATTCACACCAACAAATCAATCGAATAGTGAGGTTTTATTGTCACTTTTGTAGCGCACTTACGTCCCAAAGCGTCAATAACTACTAGTGCTTTTAGCAATCTTGTTAAAATGGTTTCCTTAAAAAATGACGTTTCATTATCATTTAACGTCCTTAAAAAAAAGGAACGTTGAGGGAAATATCTGAATACATCATTATTTAGTTGTAACAATCGAACAGTTAAAATTAAGAACGAGAAAACTTGTGTGTGTGATTGTAAACGTTCCAGTTATTATAGTGACTCTTTGATTTTCTGTATTAATTAGAGGGACACTCGGTAGAGTGCATACTTCCACCACGCAGCGTTGATCATAGTTGGCCCTCAAAAATAGGAAAATGTGTCCCTATGCCCGTCGTTATCAACGGACACGGACCATTTTTAACAGAACAACGAGGAATAATATTCTACATATTTCCACCAAGATTCATCAAAATCCAATAATTTTTTACTGTGTTATAGAGCAAAAATAGTGTGAAAAATTCCCCCCCCCCCATGTTAACAGATGGGGATTTTTTTTATTTTCGTGACCTTGCTGTGACCTTGACCCTCCAAAAACTAATCACTTGAAGAATTAGGTTTTAATGTAATTCTATTAAAGAGATGACAAAGAATGATTGAAGTTCAGAAAGGCTTATGAAACCAAAAGTTTAATAGCCCAAAGCTGTATCTGGAAGGCCGAAGAAACTGGAATCACAAAAGGTCAAGTGCTTTAACAATAAGCGTAATTTTCACAGGGGGATACAGGGGGGTGGGGTGTTCTTTTCACTTTTTTAAGGATAGGATAATTTTTGATAGAATACTTCATGAATATTATAGCTGCAGAAACTGTCCCCCACCCCTCACTACACTTTTGAAACCAAAATCATGCCACTGCCCTTAATGCAGCTCCAAGGAACTTTGTACTTGAATACAATCTTAAAAACTAACAGTTTGTGTGAGTGTTTGTCAAAATGTTTGTCTTTTTCAGCCTTTACCGGAGCTTCTTACTTTTGAACTATGAGGCAATGTGTAACCAACGATACTGTCGGCGATAGAGAAAGCTTTGTAACAATATTAAAAGTCTGGGAAATATAACATCAAGTTACACTACACAACTATACAGTTAAAGCATAAAGTTCAAACTCAGCTAACGTGATGGAGGAAGTAGAACCAAGGGTGGTACCGAACCTGAAACATCACTCACATGCAGTGCGATTAACCCAATGATTGCGTTTATTCACTTCACATTTTCAAGTTGAAAGAGGAAGATTGCCTTCAAATTAAATTATTTATATATATATATATATTTATGTCTTTATTATTTCTAATCGTAATTGAATATTACGTTGAGAGAATGGCATTGAAAACATTCAGATTTGTCTCTCCACTTGTGTCTCATCGACAGAAGCGATATGAGGAACGTAAGTTGTGACCTAAATAGATTGTTGTTCATAGTACTTTCCTGAATACTGGAATGTTGACTGACTGTCTTTTAGTGATGACGATGCTCTGTCATATATACTAAGACACAAATTAAATACGCAATGGACAGGAATGTATTGACCACGCATTGAAAATCTCAATTCAAATAAAAACCATTTTCTGCTGGTTGTCATAAGTTTTAAGCAGTTTAATTTGAGATAAACGTAGTTAGGGTAACCAATCACGTTAGGATTGGACCTACCTACGCCATGAAAGCAAAAGGTGTGATTTTAAAGTTATCCCCAATATTAACAAAAGGGTGAGATTTCACAACCCTGAGAATATAAATGAACCAAAAAAAAGCAAGAAATTCATACGAAGAGTTTGATTATACACCTATTTTAATTGT
Organism: Limulus polyphemus; assembly: GCF_000517525.1. Classification (NCBI taxonomy): domain Eukaryota; kingdom Metazoa; phylum Arthropoda; class Merostomata; order Xiphosura; family Limulidae; genus Limulus; species Limulus polyphemus. Next base: position 119,545 of record NW_013668457.1, on the reverse strand, counting down.
GCCTAAAATGTATACGAATTCAACGCCTCCAAGGGTGTACTTTTACACACACACACACCTTTTTAGACTATGAAAAGGTTCGTTCCACATGAGATATACTATTACTCCAAGTCATCATTACAGTGTAAATCGTCCATTTTGAAGTCAGACACTCCGTTAATGATTACAAAGTTACCATAAAAGTTGAAGAAAACTACCAGAATATTCGGGAAAATATTTTATTCGAGAAGAACATTCTTCCAATGCATTCAAGATGTTCGTTTGTTTTCAAAAGATGAAAACCACTTAGCTCAAAGGTATAGTTCTCTGATGTTTTAGTCTTATAGAATTCCTAAAGTCTGTCGCTAAAGGGAATGGATGTTTTTTTGCTTCAATCCAAAGTTGAAATGTAGTCAGACTTAGTGTTGTTTGGTATTTTTATGGTGTGCAGACATACCATGTGTTTCTTACCCCTTAGTTAATATATACATTAAATATATATCTCGGGCATGTGTTCTAACTATAGACTGTCGGTCAGCGAAGCCACTAAGTTCGGCTCGCCCTAGTTACTCACGGAACTGGGTCAGTCAACTAGAAAGTCAAAACACATTTTCGTGGGTAAAATAGCTGTAACGTCGAACATACTTCAGTGCTCTTTTCAAGAGATGAGTCACGTGATACAATATTCTTTCTTTTGAAGTAAGAGTAACTGTCGGTTACGTGGGTAGGGCCTGCAATCTGTGAAAAATGACACTGTTGTTATTAATATACAATACCATGTTTCCTCAGTCTGGAATTAAAGTTTTATAGCATATAACTTGTGAACAACACAACTTAACTTATAATTCACTGGAACACTTTTCTTAAGATTACATCTCTCTCCACTAAAGGTGCCACATTTTACAGTTATCTTTAACTTTGATTATATTATAGTGTTTGTTTTACTATGTGTAATTTGTGTCTAATCGCTTTCTTTATTTCAACTCTGGCGATGTCAGAGAAAGTATATTTCCTGGTGACTCTTCTGTCATTCTTTAGTTCTTACACAATTACTCGACAAGAAATCAATGAACCTGAGAATACCATATTTTCAGCCTGAACAGTACCGAATGCGACATGTGAACTAAATGGACTTCCAGGCCCCCCCAAAGTTGAGTTAGAACTGTTGACCAGAAGAATAGCAACCAGTCAGCAACATCTGCTACCTAGCGGGCAACCCTTAACTAAATAGGGGAATTTCATTTAAAGAGTACAATGTCTCACGGCTGAAAGCGCGGAGTATGTAAAGTGGCATATCGCGGCTTAAACCTTGGACTCTCCAAGCTTATCACTAGACCATCGCAGGATCCCTCACTTTTTGTAAAAATTACAGCTATATTTAATTGCCTGAAATCAATATTTCTATTTAAGCAGCATTTATAGGTTATATTAAAGGTAAATGTAAAAAAAATCATAAAATGTTCTTTCTTGCCTGTCTTCTACAAAACCACTAATGACGTCAAATATATCTTTTAGTATCCATTCATTCAATTTTTTAGTCAAAGCTTACTATATACAAACAGGGATGAGAGGCGGATTAAAGAGGTAATGGCTGTCAGAGTACCCTAGTTTGGCGTAATATTAATCTTGAGATGGAAACTTGATCGTTAGGCTATGAAAATAAACACCCTAATTCAGTTTTAGAAAATACTGTAGAAAATTACACTCACTGACATGAGAAATAGGCCTATAACACTGCGGAATTGAAACCGACACTGCAGCCGAACACAATGATAAATTGAAAATCTGACTATTGATAACAATTATATAGAAAATTACCTTTCAAATGATACCTCGTTCAGTGTTGTAGCCATTTTGGTTACGTTAGAATATTGCACATAGCGGATAGATACATTTATTTAGTATTATAGTAAGATAACAAACAATAGCTTACATACTGTTAAATACGTAGCCTATGTTGTATATGTACTTATAACTATTTACAACTCCTAAGAATAAGCAAAACTAACTTAAATAACTTATTTTCCGTGTGGTAATTTCACCTAGAAAAAAAAAGCCAATATTTTCTTGTCTTTGGAAGCTGATGTATAACGTTTGATTATAAACTTTGGTACTTCTAACTTGTAGTGATCAACTAACCAATAAAACAAAACGTTTTTAGATCTTGCTTAGCATGCGAAATATATATTACAATACTATATCAGCCTTGAAGCCTGTAACCGGTATCTTGAAATGTATTTTTTAAAGTCTTTCTACAATCAAACCATCATCGAGATACATTATACATTGCTGCTTTGATAAGATAAACAAATATATGCCAAGTAGGTAGAACGATACTTACTATCCCAATACTGGGGTTTGATAGGTGGACAAAAATAGTGAATAAGCGTGTTACTCGATTTTAAAAAATGAATAAAAAATAAACCCCCTAAATGCTATTTTGTACGCCCCTTTGATTTGAAACCCGTCGAATTAACGAGAAATCTAGAAACGCGCCTGCAGTCTAATTTTAACGTGTTTTTAAATATTTAAAAACAGATAGTTTAAGGAAGATATACGTCAGTTTTAATAGTCTGTAATGTTTGCTTTTTTTAGCGCAAAGTCAGTTATTGGACTATCTGCGTTCCGTCCACCACGGGGAATCGAACCTCAAAATTTAGCTTTGTAACTTCCTTAAAATCTAAGCGAATAATGACGAATAAATACTAGAAAATACTCCTTTTCCAAGAGAAACTCTTTTTCATAAAATGATAATGTTTATGGACTTACAATGCTAAAATCCAGGGTTCGCGTCCCTACGGTTGACAATTTACAGATACCTCATCTTGTAGCTTTGCACTAAGAAACCATAAGATAGTTCGTATCGTGGACACAGTGGCATCTAGTGGTTGTATCTAATAGTGTGGATCAAAACCATTAGCTAAAACAATGTCTGAGATTCACATATACATTTTACATTGTTTATAAAAAAAAATATTGTTTGTTTGTTTGAGAATAAAGTTATATTGGCCCATCTGCTGTGTCCACCAAGTGGAATCGAACCCCCGGATTTTAGTGTTGTTAATCCTTAGACTTACCGCTGTCCCATCGGGGGACAAAAAAAAAAAGATAGCAAAATGAACACACCCTCAACTTTCAGCATGCGTTCGAAAACATTTTTGTATTGCATAATTAGATACATAATATAAATATCATTGAACTGCACTTTTCAAATTGACGGTTATCGCCATGATGACGTCACAAAGTAAACCCAATATATTTGCTCTATTTAAATGACGCTGAAAGAGTACTTTGGTGTAACAGGACTCGAAAATCGTGACTTAAAAGTGAAACCGGAAACAGCAACTAAACTATCCCTTACAGTAGTTACGTCATATCGTGTACAAAATCAATAAGTGAAATTAAGTAAACGTCGCCGTGAAACTTATCTCCATGTTTTATTACAGCAACTTGAAAACATGAACGTTTTAGAAACGCGTGAAAAGCTATTCATAAATTTCCCACTGCCGCTCTGGTACTTGGCGCAAATCTGAGAGAAATAATGTTTATTTGAAGCATTATGGGAAGTATTTTGATATGCTTCCTTGCAATTTAATTCTTTTTTTTTAATTGGGGGGGGGGAGGTCATTGGCCATTAAATAGGTAAGTTTCAAGTGTTGAAGAAAGGGAGCGTTTAGTAAGTCGCTTATTGTCCATTCAATCACTTCAGTCGGCGGCTCGTGCTCGTGGTAGAGAAAGCTAAGTATCACTTATGAAAACAGCTGACGTGTTATAAGCCTACAAACATCTGGTTCGTTTACGATTCCCGCGGTACTTTTGTGGGGAACAATCCAAACAACATATCCTACTTGATGTTGCCCTGCTCTCATATAATAATGAAATAAAAAAACCTTTTCACTCAAGGAACACTTGATTTTTACTCGAATTATATTAGTATGCTCTGATAAAGATCCCACATACACATTTGATGACCATTTTAAAAAAGAAATATCCATACTCAAGTGGTGCGAGCTCTGATAAGAACCTACCTACCAGCTTTATTATCGTTCGCTAATTTATAGTTTAGCTGACAGTTCGGGCCTAGAATGGCCTGATGGTTAGGGCGCTTGACTCCTAATCCGCGGGTCGCGAGTCCGAAATCCGTTAACGAACGAGCTCGCCCTTTCAGCGACGGTCAGTTCCATTTTTCGTTGCTGAAAAAGTAGCTTAAGAGTTGGCGGTGGGTAGTGTTGATTAGATGACTTTCCTCCAGTATATTACTTCTAAATTAGGGACGACTAACACAGATACCCCTCGAGTATCCTTATCACCCTAAAATTCCAGTGATTAACGAAAGCCACATTACTTATTTGACCCACTTTTTACATTGTTCGTACAGTACTTTTCCATATTTACGTCTAACGCCGCATGCTATCGAGTGATCAAGAAATGTAGCCACGTTTTAGATCCTACATAATTTCAAGAATAATGAATGTTCTCAATACTACACGAAAATTCCGGATCCATACACCTGAAGGTGGCGTTACAAAAACTTGAAACAATTTAAATTAAAACCGCATTTTTTTTTAGGTGAGACCCTCCTTTTAGCAACTTGTCTGGACCTGTTTATTTAAGTCCGCGTCCCTCGTTTTACAACTTGTCTGGACCTGTTTATTTAAGTCCGCGTCCCTCGTTTTACAACTTGTCTGGACCTGTTTATTTAAGTCCGCGTCCCTCGTTTTACAACTTGTCTGGACCTGTTTTTTAGGTGAGACCCTCCTTTTAGCAACTTGTCTGGACCTGTTTATTTAAGTCCGCGTCCCTCGTTTTACACTAGACTGTTAGAAGTTGACAAAAAAATCAATTCAAAAGTGAAAATTTGGCACATAAATTAATTAGAGATTACCACAAACTAACAATGCCACACAAAAGTTGAATTACGAGGGCTTAATGTACATTTATATAGATTACAAAATTAATCTTAATGAAATTATAAATATATATATTTTTCTTAACATTTCAAATTAACTTTGCTATTTTGTTACAGAGTTAATCTGAGCATTGGCTGCCTAAGTGTTTCGGTGACAGAAGGTTTATGTTTTATTCAAAATCGAACAAAAAGTGCTTTTGATCTATAAATCAATGAAGTTCATACTTTCATTGTACTTCCCACACGTTTTGAAGTTTCAAAGATTCCGTAAAGTCAGTGGCACTTTTAGTGGAAAAGTTGAATACTTTGTTTATTCGGATCATTAATCTTTAAAATTCGGTGAATAGCTTAGACTCCTCTAATTCAAATCTGAAGTGTTTCTAAACACTGCCCTATTTGAGAATCAGCTATATATATAATGCCACATTTTGAAAGGTCTGCCTGTGTTTCTTTGTTTTGTTTTTTGTTGTTTTTTATTAATTTCGCGCAAAGCTACACGAGGGCTATCTGCGCTAGCCGTCCCTAATTTAGCAGTGTAAGACTAGAGGGAAGGCAGCTAGTCATCACCACCCACCGCCAACTCTAGGGCTACTCTTTTACCAACGAATAGTGGGATTGACCGTCACATTATAACGCCCCTACGGCTGAAAGGGCGAGCATGTTTGGTGTGACGGGGATTCGAACCCGCAGACTGCGAGTCGAGCGCCCCTCGCGCATGCATCTGATATTTTAAAGGTTACAATTGAAACTTTCGTGTTTTTTTAAACTATGCCAGCCGTCCAATCGTCTATTTTCTGTAGTGTTTTTTGTGGATTGATATGCTACGCTACAACTTATTTATTTTCTAAAATTATGGGCTGTACACATTTTCCAAAAATCATTGACTTAAAATGATCTTTATCGGTGACTATGTTGACTTTTTATGAGCATGGTTGGGAAGATTCTGTGAATTTTACAAAGAACGTTGGAAACGAGTGCAAGCCAGAGACTTCGTTTCACACACGGCGACAGTTTATTATTTTTTTATTAGACTATAATAACTTCCGGGTGTTCTATTGCAAAGGAAAACTAGGATTAGTTTATTTCCTCTGTTACAGCAGGATTGTTCATTAAGTCTGCTTGACGTTACATGAAAGGATCTCAGCGGAAGATCGCTTAGAAATCTAAGGCTTAAGCCTAACCACGAACAATACGTTATCACGGCAAAGCTTTGTTCGACACTTTTATTGTTATTTTTTTAAATTTCATTTTGAACTTCGCAAACGGAGATTAAATTTTACAGAAGATATTACCAAGCTGACACAATTACTGAAGATTCTTTCAAAGTCACTTCATCGGACAAAATACGTTGTTATTAGCAACGTAATAAGCGTGTATGAAAATGTAATTGGAAAAAGAACAAAAACGTGCACCTATACATGAATTAAAACAATTGAAAAGTTGAAGGTGTGGAAAATTTTAAAACGTTTGTCACGATACGTATTGTTGAAATAGTCTCTCACCTTACCAAATATTTTATTAATGATACTTGCTCTCCTTTTCTTCTTATAGATGACTAGCTGCCTTCCCTTTAGTCTTACACTGCTATATTAGGCGTGGGGGCGTTATAACGTGACGATCAATCCCACTATTCGTTGGTAAAAGAGTAGCCCAAGAGTTGGCGGTGGGTGATGATGACTAGCTGACTTCCCTCTAGCCTAAATTAGGGACGGCTAGCGCAGATAGTCCTCGTGTAGCTTTGCGCGAAATTCATAACAAACAAACAAACTTTTTTTTCTTATAGCATATAATTAGATTAAATCACTAATTATGTTATTCATAAAAGTAGAAAAAAAAGCGAATTATGACAGGGTACAAATGACGAATTTGTTTTAAAAAAGAATGACATTAATTATTGAATGTTCAACCTGAATGGCACATAGGCTAAATTTTTAGGTCAGAGACCCTTGATTTTGAACTACTGACCAATAAAAGAAATGTTATTCAGCTGTTTGAGCGAAATAACATTATCGTCTTTCACTTTCAGAACATGCTCAGTGTCATCACGGTTCGAACCTGCGACCTTCTGATCGCCAGCGTGACACGCTAATCACTTAGTTATTCCTGGCCTCGAAATAAATGACAGAAAAAGAAAAATCTGTATAATTAGATGATAATTGGGATAATTATACAGGATAATCTGGATTTATTGAAGTACGGGGTAATTGTGTTGAAACTGTGATTGGATTTATTGAAGTACGGGGTAATTGTGTTGAAACTGTGATTGGATTTATTGAAGTATGGGGTAATTGTGTTGAAACTGTGATTGGATTTATTGAAGTATGAGGTAATTGTGTTGAAACTGTGAATGGAGTTATTGAAGTATGGGGTAATTGTGTTGAAACTGTGACTGGATTTATTGAAGTATGGGGTAATTGTGTTGAAACTGTGATTGGATTTATTGAAGTACGTGAAAAATTTACGGGGTAATTGTGTTAAAACTGTTCGATATTTTAAAGTTAGATTCCAAAAATGTTTCCATGAGTGTTCAAACACTATCAGTGTTTATGAGCATGCGCATTTGTAATGAATGACATGACTGCTTCAATACTTCGATAAACAAGATTACAATCCATTAGGATTCGTTCAAACTCGTGAAGTCGAAAAAGATTTCAAACTCGACATTCATTTTATGCTGAACTGAACATGACTACTTTATACGAAAAATCAATAAATCAAGACACGCAGTTCCTACGCTCGAATTTTACGCACAAAGTTTCAGTACTAAAGTATATATACTTGTTTTAAACTCATATATCTTGTAGACTGTTATCTTTATCTTCTCTGTTTGAACATCAGGTACTAATGAAAGTAAATGTAGCAACAAGGTAAGTAAACATGGCTCTCGGACTCTGTTTTCCTGTTCCTACAAATACTTTCTGTAAACACTTCTGATCTCAGTAGAATAACCAGTTATATTTTAAGTGAACCAAAAATAAAATAAAATAAAACTAAGGAAGTCGTGCATTACATTTTATCAATTCTTAAAATAAAATCCCCAAACTCACCAAGGAACGCGATATGCGAGCTATACGTGGGCGATGGATTTAGAAATAAATGTCAAGTTAATATTAAGCCCTCCAACTACATAAACTTGTTAGTCAGCCAGGATAGGGCTATAAGTGCCAAGGTTTATTTTTACACAAACAGAAAAGCATCACTCTCTCATCGCGCACATTAAACGCAACTTTGTCAAAAAAAATGTCCCCTAATGACTCGGCGGGTAAGATTATACGTTAAAAACCAAGTTTTGATACCCGTTGTGTAGTTTTGTGCTTAAATCCTACCAAACAAATCGTCAAAGAATTTGAATATGGGTAACACTGTCAACATATTGTGTCTCCTGATTGTGGGCACAACGAATTTATACAGTTATTATCAAAAGATTGACAACCAGGAGTATAGTGCAGCTAGAGCGCACCGAAGCAATCCCTCCGGCACCTGACATTGGAGCTGAATCCCGACACTTCAAGAACTAATATGTTTGTTTGCTTTAGAGCAAAGTCACATTGAGTTATTTGATGTGTCTATCTAGGAGAATCGAACCCCGGATTTTAGCATTTAAGTCCTTAAACTTACCACTCTCTCACCGGAGGACTTAATATATATATATATATATGTGTGTGTGTGTGTGTGTGTGTATTAATATAAGTAATTCATTTTACACATGATATTAAGTGTCTTCCATTGACAAATATTCAGAGAATTGTCTATCTGTATGTGATCCCCTATGTCCGCTAGTAGAGCTCTCAGATCGCTCAGCATTCACTCTGTTACTCTCCCTCAGGAACTGGCGTCAGGCATAATGCGACCGTTTCGGCTGAAGAGCATGTGTCAATGTGTTAAAATTGTAAAATATTTTTATCATACGTCGCGTGTTTATTAAGACACAAGACTATGGTATTCAATACCTTAATAAAAGCAAATTTTACAATTAAACTGTGTGTTTAAAATGTACATATTTGTAAAAGGCTCATTATTTGTGTGATATGCAGTGAAGGTTGTTTTTTTTAGCTGTTCGTGTTGGTAGGATAGGAAGCATGCAAGGCATTAGAAAAGTCAAGATTATTAATACTATAGTGCATTTAGAAACATTATAAAGTAGTAAGATATGCGATTTTTTACAAACTTGTATTAATGATTATAATTTGATATCCAATTGTTGTTGTTTGTTTGTTTTGAATTTCGCGCAAAGCTACACGAGGACTATCTGCGCTAGCCGTCCCTAATTTAGGCTAGAGAGAAGTCAGCTAGTCATCATCACCCACCGCCAACTCTTGGGCTACTCTTTTACCAACGAATAGTGGGATTGATCGTCACGTTATAACGCCCCCACGGCTGAAATGACGAGCATGTTTGGTGAGACGGGGAGTCGAGCGCCCTAACCACCTGGCCATGCCGGACCTCTTTTATTTAAAAGAAGTTGACTTGTGTGTTTTCTCTCGCTACTATATGTGAATTCAATTTGGTTTTAATGTACTTAGTCTCAAATAATTAGTGTTGAATATATTTTCTTTATTTGAAATGGTCTCACAAAAAAAAACATGGAATATTTACGCTGCTAGTGACGTCACACGTCTGACAGATTTTGGCAGAACTCCGGCACTATAAAAGTTAGCACTTTACCACTGTTGACAACAATCATTTTATTGCACTAATTTCTTGTTAAATGCAAACTGTTGCTGTATCCATTGCGAGAATCGAGCCCCTATTTTTAGTTATTTAAGCCTTCAAGCTTACCACTTTCTCACCTCTGTTCCAATGGTACAAGCGACTGATAATTGTTCAATCAATCACAGGTTAACCCTCAGATATCATACAGTTGGTTGGAGTGGGGTAAAGAGTCTTACTCAAGGACATAAGAACATAACGCGGACCAGCTTCGAACTCGCGACATTTGACCACGAGTCCAAAGCGCGAAGCCACTCGAGCTACGCTGCTCCACTAGTAATAAAGAAATACTCGTAGACTGAGAAGACCGCGTCATGAAAACGAAAATAATACATCTTAAATGATTTTTAACGGAAATATCTACACTCGTCTGACGTTGATTATGATTACATATGCACCAATTTCTACTCTTTCTAGTTATTTAACCTAACACCTAGATTTAGCACTGCTTAACCCTTACTTTTCAATGGCTTAGTTTGGAGTGATAAACAAGTAACATTGGATAACAAATCCCATACGTGGGCCACTGTATATTGAAGTTTCTACTCTTTCTAGTTATTTACCCTAACACCTGGATTTAGCACTGCTTAACCCTTACTTTTCAATGGCTTAGTTTGGAGTGATAAACAAGTAACATTGGATAACACTGGGCCACTGTATATTGAAGTTTCTATCTATATTAGCTTTCATTAGCTCCATTACATCAGTGAAGCGAGATGCTATTCAAATGACGTTTACGTCTCTTTAGATTTGGTGTAAAACACAACTTTTTTTTACTCTTTCTTAGAAAAAGGATTAATTAACGGGATCCATTTCAAAGAGTTGAGAGGCTTAAAAGATTATTTCGTTTCTTTCAGAGTTTTTCTATAAAGCCATACCCTTAAAAAATTCAAAACTGACTCTCAGTGAACTTTAAGTAGGACTTACCGGTGACCCACAAACAAATACGCTCAGAAACAAAATTAGAAACGACATTAAGCTACTAAAATCACAAAAAAGGGGACACCTTCTGTACACAGATAAACTCAAATATAGTAAATAATTATATCACAACCAATAGTAGTATATACACACCACACTTCACTAAGGACACTCAACGCAATAACATAACAACAGACGCGGAACACTACTACTACTACACAATAAAACAACTTATCAGACCCATCACAGTAACAAAAGAACAAGAAAACATAAAACTTTTGAAAAACAAAGCACCAGGACAAGACAAAATTCAAAACTTATTACTCAAGAAAGGCCCTCTGCGATTATTAGAACATCTCATATCTTTATACAACTTATCCCTAAAAACAGGACACATACCAACCGCTTGGAAACAGACCGATGTTCTCATGATCCAGAAGGAAGGAAAGTCAGTGAATAACCCTGAAAATTACAGGCCCATAAGGAGGAGTACTTAGCCATACATTGTTTACCATGAATGTTAGCGACATGCCTCTCAAAGACCCAAACCACACTTTTTGCTCACAGTTCGCAGATGATGTTGCAATCTGGAAGAATGCCCTAAACCCAACAACAGCAACGTACAATATACATCCACTACTAAACGAAATATAATTGTACTGCAATAAGTGGAGAATTAAGATGAATGCGCACAAAACACAAGTCACTTTATTTACAAAATCGTACAAAACAAACAAATTAATACCACAGTTATATCTAGACGGGTCTCTCTTACAGGTAGAAATAATCGCAAAATTCTTAGGGATTACATATGACTTAAAATTCAACTGAATACCAGATATTAAAAGCATAAAAACCAGAATTTGGAAAAGAGCGAGTTACCTTAGGAGCCTGGCTGGCAACAAACAAGGACCTTCACGAGAATACATTACAAATTTACAGAACATACATAAGACCAGTCGTAGAGTGTGCCTGTATAACATAGATAAATGTATCAAAAACACAAATCAACAAACTACAGCAAATACAAAACTATTTTAACGAAAGCATATTGAGTCCCACGATCAACAAGTTCAGAATTTCTACACAACTATTCAAACACGCTAACTCTATCAGACAAACTCCTGGATAACTCGCTTTAATATTATAAGAAAAATATTAATAAAAATGAACTGATGAGCAAACTAGAGATTTACATTATACATGATGAACCAAGCTCTAAGTTCCTCTCCCCTCTAAACATCATAAATAAGAATCTTACAGGCCAAAAAAGTGCTACGTTAACTGAATCCTGGACACAAACGTAGCTCTGTTTTAAAAGGGTTTTGTATGTAAAAATAGGATTATGTCTAAGTGGAACTGTATTGTGAACACGGACTAATAGTGCAATCATACATAAGTTAATATTACCCCATGAATTGGACGTGGCACGAAAAGGGTATGTTAATTAAAAATACGGACTATGGACAAAATTTAACATACTGTGAGTAATGCAACAACAATGTAACAAGGGTTATTACCTAGAATTCAGTAAACAAAATAACAATTTCCGAGAGGGTAGAAAATATCTACGCTGAACCTGACCCTCCCTGGTCCAAAACATGGACCTCCTAATTATTGGGGGGGGGGGGATAAGGTCGAAATATTTTATATGTAATAGTTTCTCCGTTGTTTTTTTTTGTTGTTGTTGTTGTTGTTGTTGTTCCACAACTGGTTTGTTGAATATAAAATCTGGACCAATTAATTCATTAGGCGTGTGATTAATAATTTTATAATTACATGCAGTTTTAACGTAACTCAACCACATTCGCCATTAAATGTCCCCCCCTCCAGTAATTCTGTGGACTTATAACACTAAAAACCGAGTTTTGATACCCGTGTTGGGCAGAGCACAGATAGCCCATTGTGTAGCTTTGTGCTTAACTTCAAACAAAATTTTAAAACGTTTGTCACGATACTTATTGTTGAAATAGTCTCTCACCTTACCAAATATTTTATTAATGATATTTGCTTTCCTTTTCTTCTTATAGATGACTAGCTGCCTTTCCTCTAATCTTGCACTGATATATTAGGGACGGCTAGCGCAGATAGCCCTCGTGTAGCTTTGTATATGTCTGTGGACTTACAACACTAAAAACCTGGTTTCGATACCCGAAGTGGGCACAGCACAGATTGTATAGCTTTGTGCTTAACTACAAACACATCAAACATTAAGTGTATTTTCATGGTTATTAACTCTTGATACTGAACCTCATACAGAAATGGAGCTTCGCAATATATTATACTCTGGTTGCACTCTCGGTGAGCCGCAGTTATTCAGCAAAGTTTATATCATCAGAAAGATAAACAAGAAGTTTTTGTCTCAATAAACAATTATTATAGCTTGCAATAGAACTTGAGGCTTTGTCACAAAGAAATGATTCCTATAGCAAGCATTATTACCTTTAAGTAAAAGAATATCAAAAATAATTTCGTATAGATTATTATACCTAAAATGCACCCACAATGAACTAAGTTTTATACTAAGATCCACTAACGTTTATTCGTTTGTTTAATTTCGAACAAAACTACTCGAGATCTATCTGATCTGCTCTAACCGTTCATGCTTTAGAAATAATAGACTAGAAGGAAGGCAGCTAGTCAACACCACTCAGTGCCAACGAAAAGTGAGATCAACTGTCACATTATAACCACCCTCCCCTACGGGGGTAAGGGCGAACATGTTTGATGACGAGATCCGAGCCTGCAACCAGCAGATTGTGATTTGAGTACCCTAACAACCAGGCCATGCCAAAATTGACCTACTAAAGATGAAAGATTCACCTCATTTCGAGACTGGACATCTGTCCAATCAGTGCGTATAGGACCTTCCATACCATTAAGTATAAAACCCCACCATCCAGTAGTTATGGGATTCCATCAATCAACCAGTGGGCACAGAACTAGTGTATAAAACACTACCAATATGTGGGTATAGGAACCCACGAACCAGTGAGTATAGAACTCAAGAACTTGTGGGTATGGGACCTTGCCAACATTTAAGTATATGATTCTTCCAGCCAGTGGGTATAGGATCCTACCAGCCAGTGGGTATAGGACCATCTTACCAGCAAGTAGGTATAAAACCCTACCAGCCAATGGGTATAGAACCCTACCAAACAGTGAGTATAAAACCCAACTACCAATCAACAGGTAAAGAATCCTACCAATCAGTAGACATAGGATTCCACCAACCAATGGGAATAGAACCTTATCAACTAATGAATATAAAACCAGACCAACCAATGGGTATAGGACCCTACCAACCCGTAAGTAAAGAACCCCACCAACCAATGGGTATAAGACCTTATGAACTAGCAAGTATAAGACTCAACAAATCAAATGGTAGAGAGCCTGACCATCTAGTGAGTATTGAACTTTATCAACTAGTGGGTAGCACACCCAACTAACCAGAGGGTATATGACGTCACCGGCTAGTTTATATAAAACCCTTTCAACCGGTGAAAATGGAACTTTATCAACTAGTTGTATAGAAATCCAACAACCAGTTTGTGTAGGACCCAACAAACCAGAGAATATTGTAAATCACCAGGAACATCATAACGCAGAGCACAGTGAAGGAAACTTAATCTGACAAAAATGTCAACACAACGAACTGGCGAAAATGAAATCTCTCATTAATCAACTTAAATAGTGAACAAAAGTACAGCGAGCCAGTTGGGTACTTTTTTCGATTAAAGGAGCCAAAGAGTTGGCAATGTGGGCTGTAAATTTGCTGCCCTCCCTCTAGTCTATGAGTTCAAAGACTTCCCTTACTTCGCTTTGCGCGAATACTTGAAACAGACAAAGAGAAACATCCTGATTTATTTGCTCAATGGCTGAATCAGGAATATTGGTTAGATAGAAGCTACCTATTGGGAGAAGACCTGTCATGTGAGACACTTCCGGGTCACAAATAAAAAAACTTAAACAAAAGTAAAGTAATTAAAAAGACTGATAGAGAATGTACTTGTATTCATACACTTGTAACAGCATTTGATATCACACGTGTGAAAAGTTTGTTTGTTTTTGAATTT
>NW_013668457.1:100204-104311 GCF_000517525.1 Limulus polyphemus | reverse complement strand
CATGTAGATCAGTGGATTATTCTATAGTCTTTATATTAGACAAAAACGTTTAATGTTAACAGTGTTTAGTAGGTTTAACACGGTTTATTGAAGAGTTTTCAATTCTAATTGCATGTGTAAACAGTTTTCTTCATATTCCACAGTTTCTTTCAACAGTTTTTAATTATAATTTCACGTGTAAACAATGTTTTTTTTTAGTTTTCACGTGGTTTCTTATAACAGTATTTAACTCTTAATTCTAATTTCATCTATAAAAGGAAATGTTCTAGGTTCCAATATTTCTTGTAGCAGTTTTTACTCTAATTCACATTTTACGTGTAAACAATGTTTTCTCGCTATCACACTCTTTCTTGTGACAGTTTTTAATTATAATTTTGATTGTACGTGTAAATAGTGTTTCTAGGTTTCACACAGCTTTTGTAAGTGTTTTAACTTTTATATGCTTTATGCGGTTTCTTGTAAAGTTTTTTTTAACCCTAATATTAATTTCACGCGTACACAGTGTTTTCTAGGTTGATTTGAATCACTCAGTTCAGTTTTATCTATTTTTATAAATATGGAAGTTATAAAAAGCTGAATGGCACATTCAGAGGAGAGCGATCAGTACAGGTATAATTTATTTCTTCTAGATTTTAACAGAGCGATACTAATTGAAAGATGTGCCAGTATTTGTTTCAATAGTTGCTGGTGATAGTCTTCTTTCTAAGATGGATAACAATGATAGATGAAGATAACTCGAAGGGTTCGTTGAACCTCACTAGAGAATTCATGATGTCATATGATTTGATAAAAATAAGAGCTGGAATCGGTAAAAACAAACGGTATATATATATATATATATGTATGTATGCATATACACGGTCTCGTGCGTTTAAAACACACCTACGTAAATGTTAGGTCAGTTACATCCTACTGTACAGTGCCTTGCAAAAGTATTCACCCCATTACAAAGTTCCACATTTTGTTGCCGTCTGAACTTGCAATCATGAAACTTTCAAATGAGACTTTAAATCTAGAATCAACAAAATTTACTCCCAACTGAGAAAGCTAAAATACGACGATATTATGTAAGTAAGTTAGATTTTCAAAGAAAATTAAAATATTCTCAATTGCATAAATATTCATCCGCTTTGCTACGTCAACCCTAAATCAGTTCAGATGCAAAAGATTAGTTTCAAAAGTCACACAATTAGTGTAATGGTTACTGTCTTTGTGTAATCAAAGTGGTGTAAACTTGACTTCAGAATAAATGCATCTGTTCAAGCTACAGCTCACATACCAACCATGAAAGCCAAGGAACTTTCCAAACAAGTCAGGGATAAAGCACAGATCAGGAGAAGGTTACAAGAACATTTCCAAATCGCTGATTATCCCTTTGAGTACGGTGAAGTTCATCATTAAAAGTGTAATGTGCTTCATACCACCCAGTCACTACCCAGATTCGACCGCCCCTTGAAATTAAACAGCCTGGCATGTAGGAAACTGGTTAGGTACGCCACTGTGAAGCTAACAGAGATAGGAGTCAGTGTTCATACATCGACAATATCTCGGTCCCTACACAAAGAAGCCATTACTGAAAAAGAATCATCTTAAATCTCGTATGGAGTTTGCGACAAATCATGTGAATGATACTGCAGACATGTAGCAGAAGGTTTTATGTTTAGACGAGAGAAAAATTGAGCTTTTTGGTCTAAATTCAAAGCGTTACATCTGTCGCAAGCCCAACACAGCACATTACCCAGTCAACACCATCCCAACTGTTAAGTATGGTGGTAGCAGCATCATAATATGGAAATGCTTATCATCAGCAGGGACTGGGAAGTTTGTCAGAATTGAGGAGAAGATGGATGGTGCAAAGTACAGGCGAATCTTAGAGGAAAACCTGCTTGAGTCAGCCAGGAATCTACAACTGGGTCGAAAATTCACATTTCAGCAGGACGATGACCCGAAGCACTAGGCCAAAGCCAGGCTGGAGTGGTTTCAGAAAAAGAAAGTGAATGTCCTGGAGTGGTACAGTAAAATTCCTGACTTGAATCCTATGGAAAATTTATGGCAAGACTTGAAGATTGCAGTCCATCAACGACCTTCAACGAACTTGTCAGAATTGAAGCAATTTTTCCAGGAAGAATGGGCAAACATTACACCATCCCATTGTGCAAAGCTGGTAGAGACCTATCAAAAAATACTCACAGGAGTAATTGCTGCCAAAGGTGCTTCCATCAAGTACGGACTTAGGGGTTGAATACTTATACAATCACCAAATTTCAATTTATATATTTCATTTGCAGGTTTTGCTGACATTCAACCTCCTTCACACATAACAATGTTAAGTTTGATCATTAGAGTTTTGAATAAAAACAAGTTCATCAAAATGTGACATTATTGGTTGTGGGTGAATACTTTTGCAAGGCACTGTATGTTTCTCGCCAACAAGAACATTGGAAAATGATTAAAAATACAGCAAGTTAAATAAAGATTAGTTTTAAAGGTAAGTCTATTAGATTTAAAGATAAGCTTAGTTGCTGTTATTCTAATGTTAGGAGTATTAAGAACAAAATGAATGTTCAGGACTCAATTTGAAAAGGAAGATTATGTTATAACAGGAGTTACTGAAATTAGGTTAGATTTGGAGAATATCGGTAATTAGAATTATTTTTAAATTCCAGGTTATAAGTTATTTACTAACGATAGACTTTTTGAAAGAGAGGTGGAGTGGCTCTATATGTATGGATGAATTACATCCTGTTTGGAAAGTGGACATAAAAATGGCAGTTAAGAGGTTGAATCTATACGTCTGTCTGAGCTACAGTCAAGGGTTTTAAATATAGGAAATTGTTAATAGGTAATCAAAGAGCCTCTCTCTTTTATTTTTGTTAGATTGATGGACAGTGGACAGTGCCCGAGGATTGGAGAATTGCTAATGTTACTCCTATTTTTAAAGGTTGTGATAAACATTGCCTCTAAAAATCATAGACCAAGTTGTATTACTTCTGTAGTGAGAAAAAATATATAGAGATTTCGATAAAATGAGCTTTGCAAAATCACCCAGTAAAATATGACGTCATAAAAAAATCAACATAAATTCACAAAGGGGAAATCTTCTATTACTAATTTAGCTTTTTAGTTTCGAGGATGTTGCTTGTTATCTGGATGATGGAAATTATGTAGACTTGATTTACTAGGGATTTAAAAAAACAACTTTTGATATGGTGCCATATAAAAAATTAGCTAGTAGAATCACATCTGTAGAGATTGGGGAAATACTTGTAAGTTTGTTCTGCAAGGTGGTTGAATGAAAGAAAGCAAAATATTATTAACGGAGTTCAATAACACTAGGACCTTGTTACTAGTGGGGTTCTTAAGCCTTTACGTTTTCTTATTTACGTTGATGATATTGCTACATATTACAATTTCTAAAAGTTTGAAACTGAGTTAACTGATAATTTAAATTTAGTAGTTAAATGTATGCCGATATATCTCCAATTTATGATATTTGCCAACAAGATTGATACACACAATTTTCTTTGTTTTATATAAATATGTTTTAATATAGAAACAACAATACAATTTACAATAACAGTTATTACAAATAGTTATTACACACAATGATTTATATACAAAAGTTTTACAAACTTACAAGTAATATAAAGTCTTCTTTCTAGTCTGGAACTTCCTTGATATCTTATCGAGGGTTCACGATGAGCGAGTTAATTACGAGTTGATGTAGGTACGATTCGCTTAATGGGGAGCTAGCTAGCTTTGTCCTTTGTTATTTACCAGCCACGCACGCCGAATTTTCCACTGTGAAGTAATATAATGTTTTTTGTAAAAATACTAATGTCCGATGAGAATTCACTGAAGTTAAATGATTTGTAATGATCGAACTTTGTAAATGATCCTGGTCAAATATCTGAAGTTATCCGATTGATAAGCATTAAAAAAATCACAGTTATAGCTTCCGAAGTTTACAGCACACTGACTATAGCAAACTAATAATACATACTCTTTTTTGGCGCGTCGCGTTGGTTATATTTATAGGCATGTGGAGAGTTTCTAGAAAATTCAGAATATGTAACAATAAAAAGCTACACTAGCGTTTACGTACAC
>NW_013668457.1:90965-99236 GCF_000517525.1 Limulus polyphemus | reverse complement strand
TTGAGTCGTGAGACGTTCTTGAAAACTATAGCGTTTTTTATAGAGCGACTGTTGAAATTAAGTGTGTCGTAAAGTTGTATTCGGAAAGAATAAACCAGTTTTATTTAAGAAAGGACTTGTGTCGCTAAAGTTTCGTCGGAACGAATTTACGGAAAATTAACTAACGAACAGAGACATAATAGAGGGTTCATGATGAGTGAGTTAATTACGAGTTGACGTAGGTGAAATTTACTTAATGGGGAGCTAGCTTGCTCTGTAATCTTCACTGATCACATGCCGACTTTTTCTACCGATGAAGTTGGTTAATGTTTTCGTAAATGTATTTGTTTGTTTAGAATTTTGCGCAAAGCTAGACGAGGGCTATCTGCGCTAGCCGTCACTAATCTAGCAGTGTAAGACTAGAGGGAAGGCAGCTAGTCATCACCACCCACCGACAACTCTTGGGCTACCCTTTTACCATCAAATGGTGGGATTGACCATCACTGAATAACGCCCCCACGGTTGAAAGGGCGAGCATGTTTGGTGTGACGGGGATTCGAACCCGAGACCCTCAGATTGCGAGTCGAGTGCCCTAACCACCTGGCCATGCCGAGCCTCGTAAATGTATTAATGTCCAATGTGAATCCACCGAAGTGAAATGGTTTGTAATGTTCGAAATTTATAAATGTTCCTGGTCAAATATCTGAAGTGTCCTGATTAATAAGCATTATAATAATCACAGTTATAGCTTTCGAAGTTTATAGCACACCAACTATAGCAAACCAATAATATATACTCTTTTTTAGGCGCGTCCCGTTGGTTTTATTTATAGGCGTGTGGAGTTTCTCGAAACTTCAGGTTATGTAACAATAAAAAGCTACACTAGCGTTTACGTACACACATATTGTTGATTCTTACACTCGAGAATCTTCTACAGCTTTAGATAATAGGCAGTAGTTTCGCAATACATATTTAACTGTATAAGTTATGTATGTTTGTAAATATAAATTTAATTCAAGTAAACATCGATATTAAAATAAATTTATAATAATAAATCCGTCACAATATTGATAATTAGTAAAGTTGTCAGACAGCAAAATCTATTGTTTTTATGATTATGGTTCTATTTATCGTTCATTTATTATTTCTTTTTAACTCATGGATATTTCTAGCCTTGGTGAATATCTTAAAGCGTTACAGAATGATTTAAATCAATAGGTGAGTTATACAAATGACGTTTATTATTGTATGTGCAATATTATACATTTGAATTATAACAATTTGGATCACGTGGTTAAGGTATATGAGGTATATAAGGTATATTTACTAGTAGTAAAGCTAATTGAGTTATAGTGTATATTTATAGTCATTTTTATTATAATAGGTAATTATCTCTTGTTACAAATTTCTACTCAGACCTCACTTGTAATATTGTGTACTCTTTTGACATGGGAAAGGATATCGTCTTACTGAAGAAGAATCAGAGCAGAGTTAGTAGGATGATTCTGAGATTGGATGGGTTATCTTAAAGAGATGGGTTAACTTTTTTTTTTTTTTGAGATACTTTGATCGTCGTCCACCTAGCCCACGATTGGTAATTAGAGAGGTGGTCTAAACAGAAACCAATTTAAACCAAAAGAATTAGCTAAAATAAAGACAAACTCAAACTTTAAATACGTTTTTTGTGTGTTAATCTACAATTCTCTCATTTTCATTCTTGCACCAGTTTTTCTTCTTTTATTATTAAAAGAAAGCAGGAAAAAAACGCTTCAGCATGCATTTAGTTTTGTGTCTTACACAATGGCTTTCGAAGATTGATTTTTGATTCAGTCGATCGTTTGTGCGATTTATTTAAGTGCTGCGTTGTATAACTCTTTGTTCTACACTACAAAAAAAGCTCTAACTTTAGCCATTACTCTATAGTGTATAACAGCGTTTCTCTACCCATTTAGTACCACGACCCACATCAACCTCAAAACATTTTCAGCGGCCTACCGCAATAGAAATATTGAAAAATGACACGTGTGGTATTGTTGAGAATTATAGAAGAATGACACGTGTGACATTGTTGTTTCATAGTTTATATGCTGGGTTCATGCATTTTGCGAGGTATTATGTAGTTTGCATTATAGTTTTGCAACATTGTTTTAAATATTGTTATCTAACCTTAAGCCTTTTCGCGGCCCACCTCAAATTGATTTGCGTCCTACCAATGGGCCACGATCTACCGGTTGAAAAACATTAGTCTAAGGGGGGAGTAAATTAGCATTTAGTTAGATCGTTTTGGCAAAACTAGAAAGAAAAAAAATATGAGTATCACTTTTGTATGCGCTATTTTTTTATGGTGGGCTCATAAGCATCTGTTTACTCTACCCTTTGATTAATTGTTTGTTTGTTTTTAATTATGCACAAAGCTACACAAGGGCTATCTGTGCTCTGCCCACCACGGGTATCGAAACCCGGTTTCTAGCGTTGTAAGTCCACAGACATACCGCTGTGCCACTGGGGGGCCCTTTGATTAATCCAACTCTGCTACCAAGACGAACTTACTGTCATTCTACCGAATAGATAATCAGAAGTATGGAAGGTCGAATGGATGGATAAGCAGACAGCTAGCTATCATCTGACTTGCACTTTTTTTACACTTTATTAGGAAATTTCTTTGAAATTATATGTCTCAAAATATTGTTGTAAATTTGTTTTATTATGACATCGAAAGCTTTTGTTTGTTTGTTTGAAATTAAGCACAAAGCTACACAATGGGCTATCTGTGCTCTGCCCACCACGGGTATCGAAACCCGGTTTCTAGCGTTGTAAGTCCGCAGACATACCGCTGTGCCACTGGGGAGCACGTCGAAAGCGTTTTATTTCTTCGACTATAAATTCTCAAATTAGCTTAACTACTCTTTACTTAAGTTCACAGTAGATGCTAATAAAAGAATTTAATTTACTTGCTAACTTCTGTCGTATATAGTTACTTTCTATTACCTCTTATTTCTTTACCGAAACACAAGCCTAATACTTACAAAACTGAACAAACTAACTGGCAAACAGTAACAAACTCGTTAATTCGCTTATCAATCATGACTTACAAATCAATGGTGATCTACTCTAGCTTAAATATTTTCCTAAATTTTCAAGAAGGTTCTAGTTATTTAACTGTACCCATCATGAGATGATAAAACACCCTCTGACTACAAACAATTTAAATTATGAACTTAAAAAGAAAAAAAAACTAGCTTCCGTGCCAAATGTGGTGAAGATCCATCAACAGGGGCGAAGCAGTGGTAAAAAACACAAAGACGCCCATAAACACCGCAAAATGCAAAACTGAAAATTTGTACGTACCAATTTTGATGAAAAATCCAACCACACACACTGCAAAGTAGTTACGTGGACATACAACAGAGAATACTATTATATTTGTATAGATTCTAAATCCCTGGTCTGAACACATTACTATGACTTGAGTGTATGAATATTTTGTGTCAGAAATGGTTGTTACTTATCCTTTCTAAAAGTGATTGGTTATGGATGTCATCACTTTTCACACGCACCGCCAAACAATGTCAAAACGTAGTTCTTATACATCTCGTTCCACCGTCACTTTACATCGGTTGCGATTGTCACGTGGCTTGCTGATTTAATACAATCCAATCAACTTCTGTATAAGACGCTATAGAAATTATATTGTGTTTACTCAATGTATCTAACTAATATGCGCTGTAAATGTCAGCCAGAATTTTAAAAGGGGATGGATTTATAAAAGAACTGACTTAAATGTCCGAAGAAAAAAAAACAAAGTCACCTGACTATAAGTAAAGTCAGTTATTTATTGTTTGTTTGTTTTGAATTTTACACAAAGCTACGCGAGGGCTATCTGCGCTAGCCGACCCAAATTTAGCAGTGTAAGACTAGAGGGAAGGCAGCTAGTCATCACCACCCACCACCAACTCTTGGGCTACTCTTTTTACCAACGAATAGTGGGATTGACCGTCACATTATATCACTCCCACGGCTGAAAGGGCGAGCATGTTTGGTGGGACGGCGATTCGAATCCGCGACCCTCGGATTGCGAGTCGAGCGTCCTAACCACCTGGCCATGCCCAGCCGTCAGTTATTTAAACGTACTAACTTATTATGCGCTTCTGTTTAGCGGATTTTTATTAAGACTCTGTCGGGCGTGGTCTTTTGGTTAGTGTACCCGAACGGTGAATTCGAGTATTCATAATTCGCGTTACACTACTGCAAAAACGCACTTTGGAGCCGTGGGTGTGTTACAACGGTGACAATCAAATATCACTATTTTATCAGTCAGAACTAGCCCAATAGTTGGCGGTGGGTGCTGTTGACTAGCTACCTTTCCCCTAAGTCTGTCAGTTCAAAATTGGGAACGGATATCCGCAGATGTTTCTTGTGTTCAAATTCCTAAAATGGATAAGTATATATATGATGGAAACGAAAATAAGGCCATCTCTCAGTTCATTATTTACCTTTTAAGCCATCTTGTAAAAAAAGGCGCCTACAAAAGTAGTATAAATAATAATAATAATCTCGAGTAAATACTGGTTCGATAATTTACTTTAAACTGTTTGAATTATCTATACGCCTTTCCCAAAAAATGATTCTCTTAATTCTTACTTGTACTCGGTATAACATGATCAGGTACATGCTTTAATTAGTCTGACCGATGTTTAACGACGTCCACTCAGTTCTTATTTGTACTCGGTATAACATGATCAGGTACATGCTTTAATTAGTCTGACCGATGTTTAACGACGTCCACTCAGTTCTTATTTGTACTCGGTATAACATGATCAGGTATCTGTATTCATGCTTTAATTAGTCTGACCGATGTGTAACGACGTCCACTCAGTTCTTATTTGCACACGGTATTACAGAATCAAGTGTCTGTATTCATGTTTTAATTAGTCTGACCGAACGTAACAGTGTCCACTCATTTGTTATTTGTACACAGTATTACAGAATCAAGTGTCTGTATTCATACTTTAATTAGTCTGACCGAACGTAACAGTGTCCACTCAGTTCTTATTTGTACACGGTATAACAGAATCAAGTGTCTGTATTCATGCTTTAATTAGTCTGACCGATTTGTAACGACGTCCACTCAGTTCTTATTTGTACACGGTATTACAGAATCAATTGTCTGTATTCCTGCTTTAATTAGTCTGACCGATTTGTAACAGTGTCCACTCAGTTCTTATTTGTACACGGTATAACAGAATCAAGTGTCTGTATTCATGTTTTAATTAGTCTGGCAAATTTTAACATGTAATCCTAATTACGTAAAGTGGTTTGTATGTAGTCATGTATATATATATATGTACAACCTTTTAATGATAGCAATTCTGTTCGGTCTCACAATATCAGAAGGAGAATAGAGCGGTTATAGTAAGCTTTAGGTATTAAAGAAGGTTTATAAATAACATGATTAGCGTTTTTGTCGGTGCTATTCTAAATTTTAATTTGCCATTAGTGGGTGACTTGATTTGTTTATTGGCTCTCATTTTGAGAACAAAATTCGTATACTGCACGAAAACGCTGACAGTGTAGCCTGAATAAACCCCTTGAAAATCACTTTGTTGTCTTTTATAATTCTGTGTTCCATAAAAGCATTAACTTGACTACGCTTGAGCAGTTTATCTTAGTAATCCCTAAAATAATAGCATGAAGATGGAGGAAATGAATATCAATATTTTCCTAATTACTGATAAACTAAACCCACCAGGTGTTGTTAACGATAGCAAAGCTTGAGATTTATCCCGGAACTTAAGGTGTTTTCTTAAAAGTTCTTTTGTAGCGACATGTGTTTTTGAAAGAAGTTTTGAACTATTTGCATTGTATAGACCCTAACAATGCTAATTAAAGTCATTATAATGTGTATTTCAAGTGTTTTAAATACTGGTAAATGATAGCGCAGCGAGTGACTAACATTATATATAAGTTTAATGTAGCTTTTCACGGATCTTGTCATTACACCATATCAAAATTGTATTTGGTTAAGGAAAACAATAAAGTAACAAGTTTTCACATATTTCTTTTCGTTTTTAATATTGATCAACTGTATATTTTTGTTTGTGAATAATAATAATAATATATTTGGTATAAACAAGGTCAATATGGAGATTTGTTTTATAAAAAAATTAAAAACTATAAATAATAACAAAACACAAAATACCCAAATAACTTCAATAAGAAATTTGTCATTCAGAGTGACCTTTATGACATCAAAAGTATCCCCAGATTAAATGCTTTTCATTTTGTGCTTTATAGAATGTGTAACAATCTCTCCTCAACTTCTATTGCTTAGATGTTTTGAAAAGTTGTGAAGTAATGTGCAAATATGTTTAGTTCGAACACTCAAAACTGTGGATTTGGCTGTATGGTAACTGAAGAGAAACGTACTGTTTAACTATTGTTTCTTCATCATCATCCAAACACTTTTCAATTGACGTCCAATTCTTCATTTCTTGGTGGATTGACTTGAAACTTGGTAGGGTCATATATTGGTCCAATACGCTCAGAAACGTTTTTTTTAATTATTATTTCTTTTAGGCCTTTTTAAGGATTTTATGGTGTCACAGATCAAATAACTCTAAAATGTATATTTTAGGCTCTTGTGTGGTCCTGTACAGCAATCAAGATGAAAGCCGGCATAAATATAGATTTTCATTCAACCCACACATTGACATGAAAAGGTTAGACTTGCTCATTTTGAGTCTTTTTTTAGAGGGGTCAGAGCTCACAAAAAACATAATTTGGGAGGTTTTGGTCACTCACTTGACCATATTTTGACCAATTTACATGGGATTTGGTACAAAAATAATTTTCTACAGGTCTCACACGCTGACAACCAAAAATGATGGACTTGCTCATTTTTAGTAATTATAGGGGTCAAAAGGTCACAAAGAGCATAATTTTAGGGATTTTGGTCCATTTCTTGGCCATATTTCAACCAATTTACTTGGAATTTAGACAAAGATGCTCTTTGCACTTCCCGAACAGAGATGTAGACAATTTTAGATTGCTGACCGATTTCTTTTGCTCAATTTTTCAGCGAAAAAATCACAGTTTGGAGTTTTCGTGAACTATTCATGTGCATGTCCACCGACGTACAAAGGCTTTAGTACAAATATACTTTGTTGCAGGTCCCAATCAGTGTTATGGCCAGTTTTCGCTTTTTCTATGTATTTCACATTTTTTCTGGTGTAAAAACTGGTCATGATGGGGTTACATTCGCCGAAAAATGTTGGCCTTTTTAATTTTGGTTGACTTTATTCAATAGTAAGCCCCTTTTTGTGGGAGGTGGTGAGGAAATCATACTATAAAAGGTCAAAATATTCAAATAGAATAATAATTTACATTAAATTATCTTAGACTGGTTAACCATGTCAAAATGTTA
This sequence comes from Limulus polyphemus, assembly GCF_000517525.1. Taxonomy (NCBI): domain Eukaryota; kingdom Metazoa; phylum Arthropoda; class Merostomata; order Xiphosura; family Limulidae; genus Limulus; species Limulus polyphemus. Next base: position 91,834 of record NW_013668457.1, on the reverse strand, counting down.
ATTTATAATAATCCTTCTTGCATGTGCAGAACATTTTTTTTTTGGTAAACAACAGCATTCTTTCTGGACAAAATGTAAATGTCCGCCATTTTATTTTTGTTGATCCCATTGACCTGAAATTGGTGTTAAAATTTTCTATTTTTTCATAGATTTCAATGAAATATTAGTTTAATACTAACTCTTACAATGCCTTTTTGGCAGTGATCGTGACTGTCCTACGGTTTACATTTCTTAAATCAGAAAATTATAACAGGACTAACTGTATATATTTGGTTTCTGGCACAAACTGCACCGGTGAGCCTTGAATAGGCGAAACTGCAGTCCACAGTACAGAGTATGGCCAATCAAAGAATGCATTAGGCCTTTACGTCACAGATTATGTTTTCAATTTTACTTTTAATGAAAAGAAAACTAATGTTTAATATAAGAAGTAAAACAAAAAGTTGCAAATTTATCACTACAATCGTACTATTCATCATTTCCTCTTCACTGGCTGTCGTAAAAGATTTGTCATTTTTATTGCGCCGTGGTAACTCAGCGAGGCTCATTCCTTACAGTGGGCACAGTAAAGAAAGTCCATTGTCTAGCTGTGTACTTAATAGCAAATGAACAGCAACACTATTTACTATCATGTGAATAATGTAATTAAGTTAATTTTCTGAACATGCATATATATATATATATATATACAGTCCTTCGTTGTTACGTAGTACTGGAAGGAATCTATGGCACTTGATAAACTCTTTCTCAACAGTATATATATATATTATATAGTCCTTCGTTGTTACGTAGATCTGGAAGGAACCTATGACACTTGATAAAATCATCTTGTACAGTATATATATATATATATATATAGTCCTTCGTTG
>NW_013668457.1:84135-90236 GCF_000517525.1 Limulus polyphemus | reverse complement strand
ATGTAATTAAGTTAATTTTCTGAACATGCATATATATATATATATATATACAGTCCTTCGTTGTTACGTAGTACTGGAAGGAATCTATGGCACTTGATAAACTCTTTCTCAACAGTATATATATATATATATATATATATACAGTCCTTCGTTATTACGTAGTACTGGAAGGAACCTATGACACTTAATAAGATCATCTTGTACAGTATATATATATACAGTCCTTCGTTATTACGTAGTACTGGAAGGAACCTATGACACTTAATAAAATCATCTTGTACAGTATATATATATACAGTCCTTCGTTATTTATGATTTTATCAAGTGTCATAGGTTCCTTCCAGTACTACGTATCTGCAGTTTAATAAAAGAAAATGCTGTGAGAAAAATCAGTAAGGATAATAACTACTCTTAGCTTTCTTGGACAATTCTTTACAAGTAATCCTCGGTTGTAAGTGCCCTTCAGAGTTCGTATAGAGTTTTGTAACTGCATGAATTCATATAGGATTTTGTAACTGTATGAATTCGTATAGAATTTTGTAACTCCATGTGTTCATATATTATTTTGTAGCTGCATGAGTCCGTATGGGATTTTGTAACTGCGTGTATTCATATAGGATTCTGTAACTGCGTGTGTTCATATAGGATTCTGTAACTGCGTGAGTTAATTATTAAGATTTAGCTCTTGGCAGTCTTCATTTACATTATTTGAAGTATATTTCCCCGTTGACACTTAAGTACAGTTAAACCTGGTTCCTTGTGGTAGAAATTCAGTCCTTAATTTAAAATGTAATGAACCTCAAACAATGACACCATCCATGTTAACATTGATCGTTCTTGAGGAATATATTTTCTAAAATTTTTTTGTTCTAACTTTAGTTTACATAGATAAGAAGAATTTCAAGCTGAGATCTATGTTTAACGAATTATCTTTTTAATTATAAATATATAAATTTATGACGTACCATTAATAGTTTTTACTATTGTTCAGATGTGTTTATGTTTAAATTCTGTATAACCCGCTGAAACCTTTGTTAAAATAACTTAGTGATTCATTGGAATCCTAGACTTTAAAAAGTACGATTTTTAAAAATAAATAAAAGTGATATCGATTTATGTTCATTGTGTAGTCAGCTATTGGTAAGTCATTAAGTTTTTTGTTTTGTTTTTTTGCTGTCAGTACAGACGTTAGACGTGGATGTATGCTTTCACTACTGCTATTCTTGATAATCATTGACTGGCTTATGAGGGAGTCCACAAAGGACATGCACATAAGCATTAGGTGGACACAATACTGATGACACAAGCCACATATACAACACTTTTTCCCAAATGAAATAGAAAACCACGATAGTAAGCAGCAGTATGTCTGAAAGTTAACACCAACAAAACAAAGTTGGTGAATATCAATCCAAAATCAGCAATTGGTCTGAAAGATGATAACACCAACAAAACAAAGTTGGTGAATATCAATCCAAAGTCAGCAATTGGCCTGAAAGTTAACACCAACAAAACAAAGTTGGTGAATATCAATCCAAAGTCAGCAATTGGTCTGAAAGATGATAACACCAACAAAACAAGTTGGTGAATATCAATCCAAAGTCGGCAGTTGGTCTGACAGATGATAACACAAACAAAACAAAGTTGGTAAATATCAATCCAAAGTCACAGACACAAGGACAAGAAGCAGAAGTCGTTAGTTAGTTTACATACCTAGGAAGTATAGTTGATGAGCAGGAACAGATGCTGATGTGAATGGTTGGATCAGCAAAGCTAGATGTGAATTTGCACAACTAAAACCATTGTGGATATCCAACAAGATTTCTCCGAAGACCAAGCTGTGGCTCTTCAATACCACTGTAAAATCCTTTTGCTCTGTGGATCAGAATGCTGAAAAACAAGCTAAGAAACTGCCAGAAATCTAAGTGTGTTCATCCACAGATGATATAGGATAATTCTCATTAGAGTACAAATATATCAACCAAAAAAAGTGTGAATAACGTTTGGAGATGGCTTGAATGGATAGGGAAAGAAACCTTATTACAAACGCACAACGTTTCGACAAGCTTCTAGCATCAACAAACATAAAATAATTGAACAAAATAGCCCTACTCTAAACCAACACCCCAGAGTACCAAGTTACCTTTACTAAGCTGTTAAGCAATCTCCAGTCACGTAACCTCTTTGTTCCATACCTTATGTATATTTCTGTGTCTATTTAAACTTCTTGTACCAGATGATGACAGAAACTTGTCTAAACGCTGTACATTTGTCATAATGTTTCTTTCACTACTCATTCAAGCCGTCTCTAAACTTTATCTTATAGAAAGAAGGTTCCCCGTCATCAAAGAAGTGTGAAGAAGGACAGGACAGGAACACGTTGTGGTAGAGATCGCTCAAAGAAAATGGTTGTAGACAGGCAATGTGCTAAAGAGAGAACAAGACAGGAACAGGTCGTGGTACAGATCACTCGAAGAAAATGGTTGTAGACAGGCTATATACTGAAGAAAGAACAGGACAGGAACATGCCGAGGTAGAGATCACTCGAAGAAAATGGTTGTAGATAGGCTATATACTGAAGAAGGACAGGACAGGAACACGTTGTGGTAGAGATCGCTCAAAGAAAATGGTTGTAGACAGGCAATGTGCTAAAGAGAGAACAGGACAGAAACAGGTCGTGGTAGAGATCACTCGAAGAAAATGGTTGTAGACAGGCTTTGTGCTAAAGAAAGAACAGGACAGCATCATAAAAGAGACTCAGTTCTGAACTCCTGAGGGGGGGGGGGAGTGGAAAACCCAAAATAGCATGGAGAAGATCAGCTAAAGCCAAACTGAAATCCAAGGCAAAGCCGACCTAGGCACAGGTTCAAGTAATGGTTTAAGATAGAATGCACCTTGGGAAGGACTTATACGTCACTTGGAGTGCACCTTGGAAAGGACTTATACGTCACTTGGGGCGAAGAAGATTAATTAAGTAAGCACGATATGTATTAACGATATGATGCAGATACAGGCTGATTAGGTTTAAATAGCTGTGTATTAAAAACTATGGAAGGACAATATAAACATTTGTGTCGATGCGTCTTAATCCAAAATATCGAAAACCGGATGTCTTTAATCCGAAAAGGTTCACTTTAGTGCGTGATCTGTGAGACTTTATGGTAATAATCTTATTTTCTTTAGTTTACTTTTAGAGACTCAAGTGACATTTTCATACAATAACGTTATGACATTTCGTTAACTTGTAGTTGCTTTTAAAATTAGTTTGATAAAGATTTCATCAGCAGGCTTACAGGATTGCAAGTAGCTAATTTTTGAATAAATAATGAAGATTAAGACAGATTTGAAACTGAACTACCCCCGTGTCGTTTTTGTTGGTTACCCAGTCCGCAGTTTACTTAAAAAAACAAAAAAAAACGACGGTTATAATCATACAGGGGCGATTTTTTTAAATAATAAAAATAAATCTCTAAAACAGAATATACTCTTAAATACAAGTCAAACATTTAGAAATACGTTGGGCCTGGCATGGCCAGGTGGTTAGGATGCTCGCCTCACAATGTGCGGGTCGCGAGTTCGAATCCTACATGCTCACCCTTTCAGCCGTAATGGCGTTATATAGTGATGGTCAATCCCACTATTCGTTGGTAAAACAGTAGCCCAATAGTTGTCGGCTGGTGGTGATGATTAGCTGCCTTCCTTCTAGTCTTTCACTGCTAAATTAGGGACGGTTAACACAGATAGCCCTCATGTAGCTTTGCGCGAAATCCATAACAAACAAAACAAACAGAAATACGTTAATATGTAAGACTTGATAAGTTTTAATAAAACAGTCTTGTATTTAGCTTTTTGTCCAGGATAAAATAATTATTTTACATTGACAAGTTTGAGGCAAAGCTTTACAGCTTGAGAAGAAGTACATGTCCAGCTTGCTGTCCAATGATCTAATTGTATACGATTTCATGATATCTCTGATGATTGTTGTGAGCAGAAGTTAAAGATAAAGTATGCAGTTTTTATAGATGGTCTAAAATCTTCCCTCAACAAAACAGAAAAATGTAAATGAACTTATTTTGAAGTTAAAGGGCTTTGTTCTAAAACTGTCATGGACAAAGAGCTAAAAATACGTCAGTTGTATTTTGAAATATATTTTGATTTTTGCCACTGAAGAAAAAAGGTTCACCTTTCGAAAGCGCTCGTGTTATAGGGTTTTTATCATCATGTTGATTTTCAGTTTTGTTTATGATTTCTTAGATCTAAGTCTGGATACTTCAATGTTAAACGATTTTTTATTGATTATGAGTGTTAATAGTTTTGCTCTGAAAAGGTGTATCGGTAACCAGCCACTATGTGGCTTTACTCTAAATTTAAAGAAAACATTCCAATGAAACCAATGTTTTGCATTTTTCACATTTTGTGTGTGTGTGAATCTAGTTATAATATAGTAAAGTTCCTAACTTTGTTTCTTATTGATGAGTTAGTAAATTGTAATCTTTGTTTTGTTCATCGACCGTTGAAGCTCCCTGAGCGTACGTCGGTATAGTCTCCAACTGACAACAATTGGGATCATAAATAATTTTCAGTTTTACGTGACACGAATGGGCGATAAATAAAACTTTTATGTGAAAATGGTCTCGATGGAATAGCTTCTAACAAACTGGTTAGCTTAATTCAATTTGTTAACGTATTTGTTTGAAATTATTCATAGAGTTTGAAATGAAAACCTTTCAGGTTATTCACCGACAAAAAAAAATAAAAAAAAAAAAAAATGAAGGCCTTTCAGGTTATTCACTGAGAAAACAATAAATAATTCTGAAACAAATCCAACAGTTCTTTATCAGGTATTCTGTTTGAGATATGCTTCCGTAACAGGACAACTTAAACAATATTTCCAAAAATAGTCATACAAGATTATTTTTTATAAATATATTGTTGTAATGCGATACGAAAGAAGACATCCTTCGCTACACAATATTGAATACATTGATTTCGCTGCAATGTATTATTAAGAGAAATTCAATAGTTGGTCATGTTTTGTTGTTTGTTGTTACAGAAGGTTATCGCCTGAGGTTTTTGATCTCGTTAAGTCTCCAGTTGCACAAGAAAGAATAAATAACAAATAACTCGTAGTTTTATTGAACAAAAGTTAAATAACCTGTACTGAAAATTTATTCAAAATAATTTATTAAACTCTGAAGAAAAAAACACTTGTAAAATTTACACAGATTAAGAATTAAGTAGTTTATCGATTTATCGGAAAATAAAAGCATGTATATGTTTTGTTTTTATAACAGAACTTAAAGGCTTAAAATGAACGAATCAATTCTACATATTTCAAATATCACCGGTCTCTCCACTGATCTTGAAATCTATCTAGATTTCATTACCACTCACACATTATATTTAACCCTCTATATGCCCTTACTCTAAGCCTGGGCTAATAATTCTTAACAAACAATTAATGACTTAGAGCAAGAGAAAATGTCGAGTGTGTGTGTTTTTATAGTTCGGATTCGACAAAAATTTTGATCGTACGTTACGCCAGGGTCTCATAGATTAATCTACTGTTATCCTGCTTAAAAGAATTTCAATTTAAGGGTAGGCAGGTAGAGATTCTGATGAGTAATAAAATCGAATCGGATATACGCGCGCCCCGCGCTTTGGTATTGTTGACGCACAAAAATAGAGCTAATAAAAAGGGGGAAAAAAGGTCTCATAGATTAACTTATTCTAATCCTGTCTAAGAGGATTTCAAGTGCCGCACCTATTAAAGATTTCCTCTTGTTTTATCTTCAGCCATTTTTCAGCCAATCTTCCATCTTAACACCACAAGATTGAACAACTTAACTATATACATAACACTAGAGAGAACTCGCAAAGATATCAATTAGGGGAGCATCTTTTTCAGTCGCTGTTTGTTAAATAGTTTTCATTGCTTAAATAAAGAAGAAGAAATATAAAAAGTTGTTGTTGAGTTGTTTCTTTGAATGATATTTTTTCTACAAATAGTATCCTGGTAATAATGATGAGATTGATGGTGTTAACAACAAACAAAATAAAGCAAATATTTGATTTTAAAGAGAAGGTTAAAACAATTTCTG
>NW_013668457.1:81025-83135 GCF_000517525.1 Limulus polyphemus | reverse complement strand
ACTACATTGCATTTTTTTCGTATTTTCTTATATACCTATACTTTGATTATAAAATACGCAAAATATAAATTAATTGTGAATGAGAATGAAAATTGAGGTACGAATTACATGATTTTCTATAAGTTATTATATTCGATTAGTGTGGTTCTTTTAAAGAACACATTAACCGCACTAATCGAGGGATTCCTGCATTAGACTAAAAGGTACGACAGGGCCGTTGGTTTAGCTAAGTTCGAACATAATCAAACTCAGATATAAATCAAACCTTTGGCTCATTCTTTATCTTTTTGGTATAAATATATATCAACATCAAGTAAAAAAAATCCATAAGTAGAACTTGTACAGTTTTTTTTTTTAAATTTGGTTTGTTTGTTTGAAATTAAGCACAAAGCTACACAATGGGCTATCTGTGCTCTGCCCACTACGAGTATCGAAACCCGGATTATAGCCTTGTAAGTCCGCAGACATCCCGCTGTGTCACTGGGGGCTTTATATCTGGAAAGGAGTGTATTTTTATCTTTTTATCAGAATTACGTTTGATTAAATGTAACCGAACTTTCAATTAACATAAGTATTGGTTTGAATATAATACATTGTCTCCTATTTGTATTTCATTAAGTCCATATCGTCAGTTCTTTAAAATATTCATAGTTCCACGATCAGTATCCATATAAATATAATAGTACTGTATGTTGTATGTCCATGTAACTAATACGCAGGGTGTGGATGGATCTTCACCCAAATTGGATTGGAGGTACATCGGGTCCATGTAGAGATACATACAAATTTTCAGTTTTGCATTTTGTGTTTTGCAGTTTTTATTGGCGTTTTTGCGTATTTTACAATTACGTATAAGGGAAGTAACTTTTTATGCACTACGGGACGGGTACTCCAGCTAGTCTTCAATAAACTTTCATCCAGCCCTGAATTCTCACGCTGAGACGGTTGTGTATCTCTTAATAATCAACACCATTTGCTCGAGGTAAGGTTTCTTTCAAACAACTAAAAACAACTAAATGTCATTAATATAATAGAAAACTCAATTATATACACAATGAGCTCTGTGTTCTGCCCAGCACGGGCATCGAAACCTTGTTCATAGCGTTTTAAGGCCGCTGACTTTCCGCTGTGCCACGGGAGGGCTAAAATATATAATTTTGGCCTTTAAAACACATAGACAAGTTTTGTTTGTTTGAAGTTAACCACAAAGCTACACAATGAGCTCTGTGTTCTGCCCAGCACGGGTATCGAAACCTTGTTCATAGCGTTTTAAGGCCGCTGACTTTCCGCTGTGCCACGGGAGGGCCAAAATATATAATTTTGGCCTTTAAAACACATATACAAGTTTTGTTTGTTTGAAGTTAACCACAAAACTACACAATGAGCTCTGTGTTCTGCCCAACACGGGTATCGAAACTCATCTTATAGCGTTTTAAGTCCGCTGAATTTTCGCTGTGCCACGGGAGGGCCAAAATATATAATGTTGTCCTTTAAAACACATAGAAAAGTTTGGTTTGTTTGTTTGAAGTTAAGCACAAAGCTACCCAATGGGCTGTCTGTACTCTGCCCATCACGGGTATCGAAACCCGGTTTCTAGCGTTGTATATCCGCAGACATGCTGCTGTGCCACTAGTAGGGAAAAAAGTTTTAGCTGCAAGTGTAAGAAGCATCATAATGAACGAATGTATAAGAAATTCTTTATGAATTTTACACGTAACAGGAGCTGCATGTTCAAAAACAATTGTTAAGAAATTCCCCATTCACAAAATAGGTGCTTCGCTAGAAAAACGTAAAAGAAAAACCTGACAATAATTTATATGTCTTCATATATTTTCGCAACGACACTCTCTTTTTTTATTAAATTAAAAATATTTTATTATTCCAAAAAAAAGAATAATAATAACACACGACTTTTAAAATCTAAAACAACACCCCATTTTTTTAAAATTAACTATGCAAGAATTTAAATCTTACATTTCAAAATAAATAGGTTGGGTGTGGTCTATTTATTAATATTAGGTCTTCAAAAAATTAATGTCGCTTTTTTTAGATGAAAAAAAAATACGAACAACTTATATATCAAAACAAAACATTTATTAATTCAAATAGT
>NW_013668457.1:72173-80170 GCF_000517525.1 Limulus polyphemus | reverse complement strand
AGAGTTCGTGAGGCACCCAAACACCTTCTTTATGGAGTTTTTCCACATTCCTTTGATGTTTACGTATTGTTTAATAAGAGACACGCAATTTCAAGGCCATTTCATGAGTGTGTTGCTTTGGGTTAGACTCAACAAGTGTCTTCAGAATGTCAATTCCAACATGTCGGCCACTGCCATCACAGTTTTTAAGGCTAAAGTCACCTGAACGAAATTTGCTGAACCATCGTTGACACTTACGAACGTTCAAAACATTTCCATAAACTTCTTTGATATTTTTTGTGGCTACTGAGGCGTTGTTTCCCTTATTGTATTCAAACAGCATTACACGCCGAATGTGTGTCTCGTCGTGTGCCATCACTATAAGGGATTAGAGTATACTAAACTTTACACATTATATAGACCACACTAACATGACGTTTAGGCGGTTCGTTTAACTATTACACATGATGTACGTGTTTTTTTGTGTGTGTGTGTGTGTGTGGAAAGTGTCCAAAACGCGATATTAATTTCTTGACGACCTAATACATACTGCTGCGAATCAGAGGGTCCGAGACTCGAGACTTGATGTTACTAAATACGGTTCGCACTTTCAGCTTTGGTTTGTTTGTTTGTTGAACTTCGCGCAAAGCTACTTGAGGGCTATCTGTGCTAGACGTCCCTACTTTTCAAGGGATAGACTACAATGAGAGCAGATGGTCAACACCACCCACCGCCAACTGTTGGGCTACCCTTTTACCAACGAATGGTGGAACTGACCGTCACGTTATAACGCCAACACGACTGAAAGAGCGAGCATTTTCGGTGACAAGTTTCGATCCCGTGGTTCGCAGATTGAGAATTGAACGTTTTAATCACCATGCCGTTATTCGTATCAAAGTCTTTGTGGAGGCGGCTGTTACTTCTGACTGGATGCCTTCCTTCTGATCAATAGTTCCATGTTAGCGACCCTGAATCTTAAGTGTCTTTGACCTGAACATTTAGTCCACATGCATATAAAGCAGTTGAAAATCCCGATTAAAAATATAATCACTTTTCTGATGCCAATGTTTATTACTTATAGGCGACTTCCATTTTCTATAGTATTATAACCATTCTAAGTAAACTTTAGAAAACACACTTTGTGAACTAACAAAGTACATTATTTCTAAAAGTTCTATGATACACATCAGCAGTATTTAATGCCATAATAATAATAAGATGTGAATGCAAAGGAAGTTAATTAGATAGAGAAAAACTGTTTTTGTAATATTTCTTGGTAATTATATAAAAATTACTGGGTGTATTATTTATATTTTCACACTTTTAATGCTCCAAACATTTTACACCTAAGTTGTGCACAAACTTATGAATAAACTGATCATGAAAGAAGTGAACATTTGTGTTCAAGAAATGACGTAAAAGGTGAAGATGCAAGTGACTTTGTATAATAAAGTGTTTACAAGTTTTTAAACAAATATATATATATATATACGTATTTACTGAAAAGGGTACAAATATTTAAGGCCCGGCATGGCTAAGTGATTAGGGCGTTCGACTCGCAATCTGAGGGTCGCGGTTCGAATCCCCGTCCCAACAAACATGCTCGCCCTTTCAGCCGTGGGAGCGTTATAAAGTGACGGTCAATCACAGTGTTCGTTGGTAAAAGAGTAGCCCAAGAATTGACGGTGGGTGGTGACGACTAGCTGCCTTCCCTCTAGTCTTAAAACTGTTAAATTAAGGACGGCTAGCTCAGATATTCCTCGTGTAGCTTTTCGCGAAATTCAAAACAAACAAATATTTTTTTTTATGTTTATATTTCATCTCATTTTTCATAACAAATATCACCAGATAGCGTGTATATTGTTTATATTATTGCCTGGGCAACAATGTTCGATCATTCCATTCTTCATAGCATTCACAATGAGACCCGAGGAATCCTAAGCAAGCGAGAAGAAAGCTTTTCAATCAAGAATACATATTTTTATCGTGAGTTACGTCCAAAATTCTTCTTTTTATCTTAAAATAAATTCATGTGAAATATAAGAAGCTATTCAGTCTGCCCCCAGTGGCTCAGCGGTAAGTTTGAAGGCTTATAGCACTAAAAATAGGAATTTCGATACCAGTAGTGGCCACAGCATAGACATGTCATCGTGTAGCTTTGTGCTTAACAACAAACAAACAAAAACATCCAGTCTGATGCGTATTACGGAGATAAAAGAAGCTCAGATGTTGTCGGTAATGTAACTCATTTCTTATTTCTTTTTATCAGATCATTCAGAGTTTGTATAAAGTGGTTAGGATACCTATCTAATATCGTATCTTTATGGTACAGTCTTGACCAAAATGTTTGAATACTGTTCTATATTGATGCTTTTGTGTACATGCATGGAGTATTAACAGAGAAGGTAGTGTATCACTGGACAAACATGTACGAGTTGCTATTCTGGTCTGTAAAAGTTGTCTTGACCATTTGTTCGTCAAAACACAAATACACACATGTTTTGTATAAAACGGTGTGGTTTTGGTATAATCATTTTTGAAACAGATCAACGCTTTGTTCAGACAATTTCTCTGTACTTGGTGTTAAATCATGCCTCATCACGTGCCAGAAGCTATAGGGCGTCAAACTGTTTGACTGTCCAGAAATGGTATGAAGCAAACGGACATTGCCGGAACAGTAAGGTACCTCCAGTGTATTGTCTTTGGAATCCTGAAACGTCACAGGGCTACGGAAAACGTTATTTCAGGAAAGTATACTGGTAGACGCCGAAACACAACTGCTCGAGATGGTTTTGATCTGGTTAACACGTCAAGGTCGAAAGATGTCTTGCAACACCTTACGACAGGAAAGGCATGAATGCAATTATTAAGGAGAATCTAGAAGAACAGTGAATGGAAGACTGACCAAACAATGTTATTTTGCAATAAGGCCTATCTGCAAACCGTTTTTAACCAGACTTCACCGCCGTCACCGTGTTATTTGTACAAGACAGCATGTCAACTTATAGTTAGGACACTGGTGGCATGTCATCTTTTCAGATGAGTTTTGTTTCCTTTAGGGAAACGTCAGTTGGCGCTTCCTACAGGCATCACATGAAGACGATATTTTTACCATATGCTAGGGCAATGTTTGGCAATAACTTTGTGTTCCAGGACGGCAATGTCACTTCACACAGTGCACGTATTGTACAGGATTATCTCGATCAGGAGGATGTTACAATATTGTCATGGCCAGCAAAGTCTTCAGATTGTAATCCATCTGAGAACTGTTGGACAGAACTGAGCCGGAAAAATGCTAACCACGACCTTAAACCAGCTACTGTAGCTGAGTTTCAGCGTCTTCTAGTGACATCAATAACCTCATAGACATCATGCGGAGGTTATTAGAGTACGAGGAGGACCAACCAAGTACTGATTGTTTAATATGAACTGATATAAGGTTACAGACACTATTTATAATAATTTGATGTTATATTTTGTCATTATATATGTCTTAGGAAGGTTTTGTTGTGGTGGATGAAATACTGTATTACACATCTTTGTATAAATGTATGATAAAATTGTTTACTGTTCTAATAAATCGTTCATGATGTCCATAGAACATGTCTCATTATACAAATAACATATTTCTATGTTTCATATAACATACATTTCTCGGTTTGACAGCGCTAAGTGTGTTTGTATTCCATCTTAATAATAATGATCTTATTTATCACAAAATATGCAAACATTTTGGCCAAGACTTACTTATACATTCGTGAATGGAATAATATTTGTTTTCTAAGAACATTACATATTTCTTATAAGTGAAAATAAAAAGTACTTCATTAAATTGGAAAAATCAGACATATACAGTCGACCTGTAACTCTATGCTGTTCAGCACAGAACTGCTAGTTAATAGCTAAATTGAATAAAATAAAAAAACTTTATTCGATTTAATTAAATAAACGTGACAATGATCGCATAAGCGATCGAATATTCGTACCTGTTTAAAGAATATTCTTCCTTATTGTAAAAGTGTTACTTGAAAAAACAAAATTAAAAGTTATAATCAGTAAGTGAACTCAAACGTAACTGTAGAGGAAAAAAAACACGATTAAATTGGTTTATGCAGCAGCCATAACTTGACTTAATCGCCACCGTTATTGGGTAATAAAAAAAAAAATTCCCAACAATATTAGGGCTTTTAATTCTTGTCGAGTTAGGTCATATTATAATATTAGACAACAAACGTTCTAGTTGAAATAACAATATACAGTCTTTTCTTGAAATATCCTTAAAGACTGAATAAAGAATGTAGTATCGAAACACGTAATAAGCCTAATACTAATATTTTTAAAGAGTTATAATCATACTTCGCCAACTTAGAAAAGATGTTCACACCATAACAACTGGAAGCCAACAGAGAAAATAATAATTTAATAGTAGCTATATTATGATATAAACCAGTTCCAAAATAGATAAATGCAATGTTTCAAAATATTAAATTGTGTAATTACTAAGTGCTACCGTCAAACATACAAAAATCATTGTTGTTCTGCAATAAACTAAGGAAAAATGCTTACTTCATCAGAGCATTTCCAACTGTAGATAAATGTAGAATCATCTAGAGAATGACGGATAAAATTCTCAAGAAATTCCTAAATTAAGAGCTTCGTTTGTATTTTGCGACAAGCGGAAATATTAAGGAAGACGAAACTCCTGCCATCTGTCGACAGAGATATTTATAATTTTTTCTCGAGAACTTGTTAAAAAGTACATCCCGATCATAACCGATAAAGAATAGAACAGAATTATCGTATATACACTGATTCATTTGTAATTCACTTGTTTCATTAGTGTGTGGTTTTTATAGCAAAGCCCCCTGTGTCCCCCTGATTTTAGCGTTGTAAATTCGTAGACTTCCCTGTCCCGTCGTGGGACTATTTCATTAGTACTGTAAGTACCACTAGAGATGTATTACGCAAACCCAGTACAAAACAGATTCAATAATGAATGGCCAGGTGGTCAGGCGGCTTGACTCGCAATCTGATGGTCGCAGGTTCGAATCCCCGTCCCACCAAACATGTTCGCCCTTTCACACGTGGGGGCGCTATAAAGTGACAGCGAATCTCACTATTCGTTGGTTTAAAAAAGTGGCACAAGAGTTGGCGGTAGGTGGTGATGATTTAGCTGCTTTCCCTCTAGTCTTTCACTGCTAAATTAGGGACGGCTAGCGCAGATAGCCCTCGTGTAGCTTTGCACGAAATTCAAAACAAACCGAATATATGAAAAATATAGTTAGTGTTTCAGAGTTTTAATTAAAGTTGCGATTTTAGTCCAGACGACTTTCATTACATCAAACATGAAGCCTTTCTGGATATTCAGAAATATTATATGCTGTACTCATTTCATTTCAGGTTAGTCAGAAAAAAAAGTTATTGCTTGTAGTGTCATTATTCAAACAATATTTACCATTGTTGGATGTCATCGAGAAAAAAAAATAACATTTAGTTATGATTAATCTAAAATCAAAGAAAACGTATTAAGATAGCAAGTTTCGTATAAATATATGTGTAGTAATTGTACTTTTATCATAAGTATAAGATGTTTAATGGTAACTTGTATGATATCATGAATAACTAGAGGGGCATATTGTACTGTTATTGTATGTATAAAGATGTTTAATGGTAACTTTTATGATATTTTTTATACATACCATAACAGTACAATATGCCTCATTAGTTATTCATGATGTTTAATGGTAACTTGTATGATATCATGAATAACTAGAGGGGCATATTGTACTTTTATTGTATGTATAAAGATGTTTAATGGTAACTTTTATGATATCATGAATAACTAATGGGGCATATTGTACTGTTATCGTATGTATAAAGATGTTTAATGGTAACTTGTATGATATCATGAATAACTAATGGGGCATATTGTACTGTTATCGTATGTATAAAGATGTTTAATGGTAACTTGTATGATATCATGAATAACTAGAGGGGCATATTGTACTTTGATCAAAGTAAAGGGGCACTCAGTACACGTAGAATTGCTATAATCAGCTCTAAAAAATAAGAAAACGTGTCCGTATGTCCGTCGTGTAAACGTACACGAACCGTTTTTAGCAGGAAAATGAGGAATAATATTCTACATATGTCCACCAAGTTTCATCAAAATCCAATAATTTTTGACTGAGTTATAGAGCAAAAATGGTGTGAAAAATCGGTCTCCGTGTTAACGGATAGGATTTTTTTTTTTCGTAACTTTGACCTTTGACCCTCAAAAAAAAACAACAAAAACTAATTACTTTTAAGTTAGGTCATAGTCTAAATATATACCAAATCTATTCAACCGTTTTCGAGAAATCTTGCCGAGAAACACACACAGGGTGAAAACATAAGATAATTACAAAATTTTAAATCTCACGTGTCGTGCGATAAGAAATCATTTCGGTTAATACCAGCAGGTGGAGTGACACCCACTCAAAATATTGAGCCATGATCCGATTGAAAGTGATGTGTGCGACTGCGCGTAACGGTACCACGAAATGCGATTTAATTATTAGTGTAATTGTTTGTTGGATTGTTATTGTTTTGTTTTTAATCTCGCGCAAAGCTACACGAGGATTATCTGCGCCAGCCGTCCCTAATTTAGTAGTGAAAGGTTAGAAAGAAGGCAGCTAGTCATCACCACCCATCGCCAAATCTTGGGCTACTCTTTTACCAACGAATAGTGGGATTGAGCGTCATATTATAACGCCCCCCACAGCTGAGACGGGGGTTCGAACCCGCGATATTCAGATTGCGAGTCGAGCGCCAGACCCGTTGGTGTAATAAAACTAAACCACGAACAGATAAAAGTTCACCCCTCCTTGTCATATAGCGAAGCTGCATATATATTTTCTGTGTAATCGTTTTATCAACAGACAGCCTTATGAAATGTCTTAGATTGTAATTTCTTAAACATAATACATTAGAGCAACTAAGAAAACCAAGGTATTCCTATTTAAACCATTAAAATTAATCACCAAAAATAAACAAATATTCAATATAATCTATATATATATATAATAGCCAAATGTTTGTCTGTTCACACACTGTATATCCTGAAGAGTTAATCGTAGAATATATATATCAAAATGCTTCTTTTCTATAGTATATTATATGATAATTATTCATTTTTGCACTTCCTGAAATTTCATATCAATATCATCATTGATCTGTCAATTTTTTACAATGCTAAAAAACGGGTTTCAATACTCGTGATGGGTAGAGCACAGATAGCCCATTTTTGTAGCTTTGCCCTTAATTTCAAACAAACAAACAGTCTTTGTGCTGAATGGTCAATCTGAGTAAAACATATCAAAAACAATAATGTTTCTTTTTATGAAGGAATTTTACGGAAAAAAAAATGGGACTTCATCCATTGACTGATTGAAATAAATATTTCGAAGATAGAAGCATGAACGAAAAATAACGCATAAAGAGAAGGGCGTGTTTGAGTATATATTTATTGTAGTTCAGCTTTTTTTTTTCATGTCAGTATAATATACATACATGATTTTATTGTAACATGTCGAATAAATTTATTTGAATTGAACTGAATATTTACCCTTTAACACTTAGGGGCAGATTGGCATTAAAGGACCAGCCCAGGCAATATAACATGCTGTATACTGGCTGAACAATTTAAATTTAAAATCAATTTCTAAGTATTGCCCAGTGTCCCAATCCGCTGTTGTTGACGCTTTTTATAGAAATGACAACTGTCAAAAAAGCGCTTATTTCGGTAGAATGTCTTTTTCCGGCGCTCAGTGAAATGACAAGGAACTGTGGCATCCAGCTGAAAAAAAAAATCCCCTCTGCTACTTAGCGAAGCTGAACGCTGTATTGTGCTGGATGCATCAATTATATCGAAACCCAAGCATTTTTGACAACAGTACATTGCATTCAGTCTCCTTTGCTTAAAAACAAACGCAATACAAATTTTCCTTTATGAAATAACACATGGAATGACAAAATAC
>NW_013668457.1:68358-71173 GCF_000517525.1 Limulus polyphemus | reverse complement strand
CTTAAAAACAAACGCAATACAAATTTCCTTTATGAAATAACACATGGAATGACAAAATACGTTTGTAAATGGCCCACTAGACAATCGTGTTGAATATACACTATGATCCAAGGCATTGGGTTGACTGCACATTTTTATTTATTCATCACTATTTTCAGGAAATTTACCGTTGAATTGTTTGAACGGGCATCTGCTTATACAAATAATACCAACCAAGTAGTTACGTTTAGTTCAAACGTTTCACATTACAGAGATTATTGTGTTATTTTCTAAAAAGTTTATTGATCATATTTATAATTACACTAAAACTGAGACAGAAGCGAAAGACAAATAGCAAATAATAATAAATATAAACAAGTATGAACGTACTAGCGACGTTTAAATTACGATGGAAATAAAGAAATCGCAGTTAACTAATTATTTAAGCTACATATGTTTTACAATGAATTGCAAAAATATATAACTTTCTCTCAAGCAGTCAGAAAAATTTGTATTGTCAATTATTTAACACTTTGCTCCTTCACAGCATCTGCACACGTCACATCGACAGCTGCTACTGCATCTTCCTTTAACAGCGTCACAGCATCTGCACACGTCACACCGACAGCTGCTACTACATTTCCTTCGTTGCGAAATGCAGTCCTAATTGTGACTGTGACATCTGTAGGTGTTGTGAGGCAGTAAAGCAGTTTGTTGGTCCAGAGATTTAACCGAGTTACAACACCGGCAAGTTTCACATCGACAGTTAGCACTGCATCTCAAAGTTGTTACAACACCTGTTTCAAGATATAAAATCTCTTTAAAAATGTTCGCAGTTATAACAACGGTTCCATGTAAATAGTGTTTCTGGTACATCATAAACTGAAGCTACAAAAATGTAGTGGACATTAAGGATTATTGTACGTTAACAATATATTCAAATACGCATTTTCTCTAAACAAATGATCATTGTTGAACTAAACACTTTTTTTTTCCCTTTAACAATATAACCGAATTTCCAGTAATTTACATTGTTAATAAAATATAAAAATTATCTATATTTTCTTTCTTTTTTTTTTATTTAAACGCAGAACTACATCAACTAACACTGTCCTACAAGGAGTCATTTAAATTTCTTCTTTAAATCTAATGTCAGTTATAGAATATTACCCATACAAAGACTTACTAATTTAATGGTATTCTATTCACCCGGAAAATTAACAATAATGTTGTTTCGTGATCATGTTATAAAAATTATACATATTATTATTATTATTTTGTTTGTTTGTTTGTTTTGTTTGTTTTGCTTTTTCAGAAAATTGTAGTAGGCTTTTGGCGCCATCTATCCAGGTACATCAAAGTAAATAGGGTTTCTTAACTTTTTTTAAATAAAGTTTCTTAGAAAATCATCCAAACGTTTTTCTTGAAATATAACAAAAATACGAGTATTATAATTATTAAAATTCATTTTTATTTAAACGTAGAAAATCAAAATTGAGATAATATCAACTACTTGTAGATGATTACATAGCTTTACTATATCCTAGAGACCTGGACTTTATGGAAATTATATGAAAAATAAAAAAATGACTTTTTTATCACATTATGATTGCTTGTTTAATAGTAAAACTACATAATGAGCTTTCTGTAGTTGCCTACAGCAGGGATCGGGCCCCAAACTTAAACATAGTAAGCCCTCAAGCCCACCACTAATCCAACAAAGGGCAGCAACTTATAATCTATTATATTAGATGATTTACGAATTGTGTATCAAATATATTTACACAAAACTTCTTTCTGACTTAACAAATAATTATCTGAACTTTAATTTTTTAAATCTTTTATTGTTTATTGAATTTCAAGTCAGAAAAAATACTTACCAGCTGTAGCCATTCTTCTAATAAGTTGTTGGTAGGTTAGAACTTGGAAATAGTTGGGTATCAGTAGTTGCTAGGTTACCATGTACGCACACTTTTATTTGTGCTGAAAGTGTCGCGTGCAGAAGAAACTAGTGGTTCGTGCGCACAGGTTTCACACTGCACGCGAAAGTTCAGCGGCTCGTATGCACAAAGTCAAGCGGTTCGTGTGCATGGAATCGCATGATGCGCAAGTGAAATTCTTTGCCGCGTGCAGTATATTTCTACCTTTTTTATTTTGATTTGCTTAGTTCAAAACTTTTTATCCAATCACGTTCAAGAGGTATGAAATAACAAATCGGAATTTATGTTATCATTAGGAGACGTTTTTTACGTAAACAAGATTATCAAATGTAAAAGATAACCAGTTTCATATAAATCTATTACAGAAAAAATAGGGTTCCAAAACTAAGCCTAAATTAAGGCAGAGTTATATCACTACAACTTTATGTTTTATACTATTTAATTAATAATCACTGTTTTATCGATGAATTTTTGTTTTATTTTATTTTCAGTTTCGAATTATAATTTTTAGATCTCGAATGTCTTGAAAAACAATATAAATACATTTTAAAGCTATTTTTATTTTGTGAAAATTGTAACCTTATTTTAAGCATAACTATAAGTTATTTTCATTACCCATTTAAGCCGTCTCCAGCCATTATTAACTATAAGTTATATTTTATCCAATCAATACCAAGTATATCGTTTTACAAGTAACGCCTTTTAGCGCCAGATTTTAGAGCTTAGGCACGTATAGTGCTTCTATTGCAGTAATTTTTGCACTCGGCATATTTCTGTTTATTTGTTGTTGTTTTTCATATTGCATAACAGTAATGTAAAGAAACTGGATAAATTTATATCCAACGTTGCGAAAAGTAAAGTGACCAGATTTTCTGGAGTCCAAAGCGGTTCATTTC
>NW_013668457.1:64860-67727 GCF_000517525.1 Limulus polyphemus | reverse complement strand
CATATAAAGCAAACTAATTTCATATTGTTTTGTCAGTTATAACAATATTACTATGTACTGAACGCTAATATACAACATTTCAATGATTTCATTGTATAAAGATCAATGGTTAACGGTGTTTTATGAATAAACAAGCTAATTTCATATTATTACATCCTCAATAAGTATATGATTATCTATAGTATTTGGACGTTAATATATGAAAATAATAGATATTATATAAGGACGGGGCAAATCTTATGTGCAGTCATAGTTCGATAGTGCTTACTGGTACTAATTTTGATAATGCGGGACGTTTTAGTTCATATCTCCCAATACGGGAGATTTTCGCGTCCCCTAAAGTTTCTAGGGGACAGGCAGCTCGAAAACAGAACTGTCCTGTCGAAATCGGGACGTCTGGTCACATTGTCTTTGAGCCAAGTTATACAAACATACTTAGATAAATACGTCATATATATTTCTATACCAGCACTGGTGGATTCATGGAAAATTGAAATATTGTGAAATTCTTCTCAAATATCAACTTATACTTTATAGTGCAAACTCTTGTTAATTTTTTCGAATTCAATCGGTTTACGTTCAAATGGTACAGAAAAGTAATTATTAAATATTTGTATGTAGAATGCAACATTAAAAATAACCGAAAGCTATGAAACATCACTGCCTTTTTGCACGATTGTTTGTATTTTCTTAGGTTCTTTCAAACACCATAATGAAACAGATTTAACAGGCATAACCTTTTATTTTAGTCATGTAATAATGCTGAGTTTTAGTTTCAGAAATTCGTAGAATGAAAATTAAAGTCTTTATAATGAATTAATATCAGGGAATGTTTGTATATTGCGAGCTGTGGAATGGAACATAAATGTAATATATAGATTATTCTATTTTAAGCCTGCTAAGCCTACTGCTGGTCAGAGACAGCGCTAGTGGTTATCAGGAGGACTCAAGTTGGAAAATTCTAGTCAAAATCACAAAAAAATAAGATGTAGAAAGTTTACCAATGTTAATTAAGTAGTGAAAAATGCAGCTGCATATTCCTGCCTATATCTGTTGAGTTATTTTATTAGTCCACAAGTGATGTTTAAAATACCACTGCATCCACCCCACTTCCCAACAATAGAACCGTCCATACTGCTGATCTAGTAGATCTTATCAATTCGTGAATTTCTATTCTAGATATTCAAATTAAGTTTTATAATATCCGATATTCCATTTAACTTAAACTAAGAAGGGGTTTGGGGTTCCGATATGTTCTCAATTGCAAACACACCTCGTTGGAAACTTACTTAAACATTGGTTGGCTGCTCAGAAATTGTTGAAAGTATTTGTGGGGAATTTCGACATTTTAAAATATGTATGAGAACATACAAAAAATCTTTATTATCATTACTACATGTGTGTGTGTATATATGATAGTTGTGTAATAGAAAGTTTTGTCACTCTCTCTTTGATACCAATGTCAAGTGTGAAGTTGTGAGACGGCCACCAAGTGTCGGTGTAATGTGTGGAAGTGCTGTGAAGCTACAAGTAATTGTTGTTAAAGGATGAAATGGGAACTAAAACATCGTAACGCTTTATTATTCTTAGAATATTTTACGTGTTATCAGTAAGAATCATTCACACTGTCTGATTCGCACGTTTCAAAATCTTAATATCCAATCACGTTGAAGATTGTGTGAAAGAACAAAAAGGTGTTTTTTTGTTGTTGTTTGTTGAGTTTTTCGCAACCAGTTAGTCTCAAATATAAACACAGTGCTAAACAATTGTAGTTTTTAAATTTCTATTTTTGTGATTTACTTCTACACATAAGAATGTTTTATTGACTATTTTACAATTTATAAATATATATACTTTGTTACTACAAAAGAGCAATGATTGTAGCGATCTACAGAAATTTAAAATAAAAAAAATGTTATTTTTAATGCCTAGTGTAATTTCACCAAAAAAAAACATGATCTTTAATTAACGAATTCAATCAAATACAAATGATAACACAAAATTATTTTATGTATCTCTTAATAAAAAATTTTATATAGGAAACGAGATTTTTATACATTAAATAATTTTATTAGTAAGCAGTCTAAGCATAATTTTAGTTTAATATTTGAATAATTAAATTCAGATATGCAATGAATTATGTTGTACAAAAACGTTAAAATAATTAAAACTATGAATCTTCTGGATGGTTAAAAATTAAAATAAGATATGAGCAATAAAAGTTTCAAAGATCGTCACAGTACTTGTTAATTTAGACAAGACTTTCTTTAATATTGCTAGATTTTTACGTATCAAATAGTAATGAAATATTAAACGCAGGGCAAAATAAAATCATAGAATATAACAAAGTTTAAAAAAAAAGGAAAAAGGGCACATCTGATCCTAATTTTGAACTGTTCACAGAAAGAGAAAGAAATGAGCACCCGTGAGAGTTATAACATTTCAAAGTCTACAACATTTCTCACTCAGTATGAACAACATTCAGTTAATTCATTATTTTATCGGTTTAGAAATGTTAATAAACCTTATTAGAACGACCTGGCTGAACTCTTATTCAATTACATAGGAAGCGAAAAATATTGTTACGTCTCTGTGTTCATTTGTTAATTTTCCGTACAAATTCTTTCCGAAAAACTTCAGCAATACAAGTCCTTTCTTAAATAAAACTAGTTTATTCTTTCTCAATACAACTTTGCAATACACTTAATTTCCACAGTCACTTTAACTTAAACAAACGCTATAATTCACAACGAACGATTCACGCACTTTACCTACTACCGCGTTTGACTCGATTGTCCGTCTCTATCTCTGTCTGCAATTCAGTTGTTGCCGTCACTTCTTGCCGGTCTTATATATTATAAAAACGT
>NW_013668457.1:62262-64850 GCF_000517525.1 Limulus polyphemus | reverse complement strand
TCTTCTTGTTTCTTTTGCTGTTCTTGTATTGCTGCCATCAAATCTGCTAAGTCGTGGTTTGATTTGCCACTTCTCGTTTCCATCTTTTTTCTTTTCCATCCCACTCACTGACACCAATTTGTTATGTCTCTGTGATCGTTTGTTAATTTTCCGTAGAAATTATTTCCGAAATACTTCAGCAGTACAAGTCCTTTCTTAATTAAAACTAGTTTATTCTTTCTCAATAAAACTTTGCAATACACTTAATTTCCACAGTCATTTCAACTTAAACAAACGCTATAATTCACAACGAACGATTCACGCACTTTACCTACTACCGCGCTTGACTCAATTGTCCGTCTCTATCTCTGTGTGCAATTCAATTGTTGCCGTCACTTCTTGCCGGTCTTATATATTGTAAAAGCGTACATCTCGTCTTTTCGTGAATCTTTTAGATACTCATCAGTGTTACCAGAGTCACGTGACCTTCTGCTGTCGTAACAATATATTTTATCTTCTATACAATCTCGAAAATATACAATAATATTAATTGGGAAAAACCGATGTCTGTCCATAGAGGTCGCACTTAGCTGAGGCAATGTTTTCTCGCGGTCATCCCTATGTTGGGTACTGTCATTCGATCCGTTAAAAATGTATGTCCCTGAAGATGCAAATATTGAAAATGTTATTTACACACACATTTTGTAAATAACTTTCCACTTTAAGTTCGACAGTCCTTAGTTTTAGGCCGTGGTTTAAAATACAGTAATTTGGTCTAATTTCGTCACGTTCTACTAGCAGAATAATATCATTTGGGAAAACGGATGTCTGTCCGTCCATTGCGTATGAACATATAGAAGAGAAAAACCAATTATACGTATAGGTGCAAGGCCTACTAATAGCGACTCTTACGAATTTATGTGTGTGTATGTGTTGTTAAAATTTAACAAAAACTCATTTGTACTAAAAAAGTTTTAAATCAGTATGATTTTTTAAAAGCCAATTTTCAGAATAATGTTTATGTTGTTTGATGCTAATAAAAGAATATGTTACATTTTTTTATGTTTTAAAGAAAATACACGTGTAATAACCAAGTTTAGACATATTTTATTTTTATTTAAGTTTCAAATAGGTTTGCTGTGTAATTTTATACAGTTCAATGTTTTGTTGAACTTCGAGAATCCTGGTAACAAAAAAGTGGATGACCAATTCAGAAATGCAATGTTTTGTTGAACTCTTGAGAATCCTGGTAACAAAAACATGGATGACTAATTCAAAAATTCAATGTTTGGTGGAACTCTGAGAATCCTGGTAACAAAAACATGGATGACTAATTCAAAAATTCAATGTTTGGTGGAACTCTGAGAATCCTGGTAACAAAAACGTAGATGACTAATTCAAAAATTCAATGTTTTATTGAACTCTAAGAATCCTGGTAACAAAAACATGGATGACTAATTCAAAAATTCAATGTTTTGTTGAACTCTGAGAATCCTGGTAACAAAAACATGGATGACTAATTCAAAAAATCAATGTTTTGTTGAACTCTGAGAATCCTGGTAACAAAAACATGGATGACTAATTCAAAAATTCAATGTTTTGTTGGAACTCTGAGAATCCTGGTAATAAAAGCATGGATGACTAATTCAAACTTTTCACGGAGTGGTGTTATGAAGTCGTTCTGCATAAAAAATACATAAACTTGGGTGACTAATTCAAACCTTTGAAGGAGGGGTGAGTACTCACTGTACCAACAATGCCAGAGATGGTTTTACGTTTTAAAAGCTCTAAGACAAAAATGCGAATTGAGTGATATATCAACGCTCTATATATTTTGTAGAATGTCGACACGTTCTAATAGTTAGTCAGAAATTCAATGATGTACTTAAGTACAATGATGATTACAATGACTAATGACATTATATTGTTAATTAACCATTAATATTTAACCACTTTTAAATACACGCAATAACACAAACTAAAATTGTTGTAACTAACATAACCATACCAAAATTTAAAAATAAACAAAAACACTCACTTTGAACGTTTTCTATGTACAGTTCAATTTAGAATTTCGAAAGTCTAGGCTTAGGAAGATCTATTCATGTTTATGTTTTCAAAAGATCCTAGATGTATTTGTTTTGCACTTACTTTGGTGTGGTTTTACCTAGACTTAAAATGTGATTATTTAGTATTGGAGCTTTTTACCTATGGTAAAGCTACCAAGGCTACGTGCCGCCGTCCCTAATCTTGAAGTACTCACCAGAGGGAGTACAGCAAGTCAGAAGCACTCACCATCCACACTAGGAAATTGTCCGTTACTCTTATAATGCGCCCACAGCTTGAAGTGTAGGGAACATTTTCAGGAATTTCACGAGTACGAACCTAGCTCCCAGCTCCAAAATCATAACTTTACCACAGTGAAAGCTCACAGCCGCAAATATTAAGTTTCACACAGCTTCTCAAAGTACATAAATGCATATTATTTGGGCCCGGCATGGCCAGGTGGTTAAGGCACTCGACTAGCAATCTGAGGGTCGCGGGTTCGAATCCCTGTCACACCAAACATGCTCGCCCTTTCAGCCGTGGGGGCGTTATAATGTGACGGT
>NW_013668457.1:58579-61286 GCF_000517525.1 Limulus polyphemus | reverse complement strand
GTGACGGTCAATCCCACTATTCGTTGGTAAAAGAGTAGCCCAAGAGTTGGCGGTGGGTGGTGATGACTAGCTGCCTTCCCTCTAGTCTTACACTGCTAAATTAGGGACGGCTAGCGCAGATAGCCCTCGTGTAGCTTTGCGCGAAATTCGAAACAAACAAACATATTATTTGAACTTGCATCAGATGCTTAACGAATTGATCTTTTGTGTAGATTCTTCGACACACTATTCCCAGTTCCTAAAAATATAAATATGCATACGCACTGCAAGTACCAGATGAGATGTATTATTTGTGGTGGGACTTAGCTGTCATGACTACGCTTCTACTTTATTTAATGAACATTCAATGCCCCAAGTGGCACAGAGGAATGTCTGCGGACTTGCAACGGTAGAAACCGGATTTCGATACCCCGTGGTGGGCAGAGCACAGATAGCCCATTGTGCAGTATTGTGCTTAACTTCAAACAAACAAACAATTAACATTCAAAATTTGTGTGGTATTTATCTATAACAGTTCACTGCAAGTATGATCATGACATTTCTCTAGTGGACACCAACGTCTGTATTCTTATGCTATTAATTAAAATGACCTTCACGTGTTGCTAGCCCGATTTTTCTACGATGACTGTTTTATAATTTCGCGTGTGATTGATTGGTTAATTAAAAGCAAAGACGATAGTTCATTTGGGTTTTGACTTTTATTTGTGCTTAATTCATCCCATCTTTCTTAGTCTTGTTTTGGTTTTTAGAGAACAGGCTTGTCCTTGTTATCGTGCAGCAAAATCCTATTTCGGCTGCTATTGGTTTTACGCGGTTTTGTAAAGTTAAAGTATTTCTGACTAAAAACTGGCACAAAGTTTGGCTATATTGGCATGTCCAAATCTTCTCTTTCTTGTATTGCATGATTCAACCTGGTTTATCGCATTTTAAACTTTGTTTTCAACATACGTTAGTTCCTACAACGATGCGATTCAGCCTTCATTATTCAAACTTCGATAACTCACTGACACCTATATCTTAGCATAAATGCCACTCTTAGAAGATAGTTAGGCTCTGTTAGCTCCTTTGTTTGTAGAAACAAAAAGTTGCTTATTTCAATACTGAAAGAATTAACAGGCTTCTGATAATTTCGTCTATAAAATATGCACCTTCTCTCCAACAGTCAAGTTGATTTTCCATGTAGGATAATTTAATACATTCTAACTTTCACTTTAAAAAGGTATTTATGCATTTTTGTTCTACTAACGGAAGGTAGTCGTAATACATGTCTGTTGTTTAAAAAAATGAACCAACCATGGTTACATTAAACTTTATCAGCATGAACACATACCTTAAAGAGACCTCTCTAGTCATCCACTGCTACTTACTCTAGTCATTGACGTGGGCGTCCGCAAGGGGAGCACTTGCCCCCTTTTACGGATTATCAATTTTGTGTTTTTCTTGTTGTAGCTTTGATATCATTTTGTCATCTTGTCCCCCTCTGTAATATATCCTTCGAACACTCATGATCGCTGGTTATCACACACTGCCACTCTCTCTAGTCATTGATTACCACAAACTGTTGTAGTAACCATTATCTTGCTGTGCACCCACCATGCAGGTAGGTTAGCATCAACAGAAATTGGATCTCTTAGTGCTAACGTGATCTAATGTTGAGAAACGTTTTGAAATAGCCCATTGTGTACATCCTATAAATCAACTATTGCATGTTCAATGCTCTACAAAAATGTTATAAAAAAGTGTTCATAAGGAAAATATTGAATGCCTGAAAAGCTCGTACTTCATGTTGGCTGTATGACTAACTATCCATGCCCAATAAAAACCAGCGAATCGTGTATATGCCACAAGAATATGACTGTCAGTAACGAACAATAATGTACTAAGTAAACCCTACTTGGTTGAAACTCATAACAGTTTTAACATACTTAACGTTGAGAATTTAAATGATTTTTTCTCTTTTGCCATTGCAATAAACCAAAAATTAAAGTCTGTTCTCATAATTTAATAGAGACAGAAACTGATAACACTTCTAAACAACTGACAACAAAAACGTACCCTAATTTTCTAGTTGTGACAACATGCAACAATTTAATAACCAGGTTTATTTTATTTTTACGTTAATCTTTTTATATATATATATATATATATATATTACAATTATTGCTAATCCTGACACTACTAAATGAACAAGAGGGAATCCTCAATAGCCACGGCTGTAACTAGATCGTAAATTGGTCAAGAGATGGAGTTATGAGCTAAAAGTTTCTCCTTAAAAAAACAAAAAACAACAACAACTCAGAGCCATTCTATAAGCCACTATGCTGCAGCTAAAAATAAAATAGAATTACTTGGGCTAAGCATGCCCAGAATGTGAATGTGAAGGCTCATGGTTCGCATTTCTTGGCCTAAAAATTCATTCCACACTTTGGGGTCATGGGTGTGCTACAAGAGTGATAGTCAAATTCCACTATTTGGTCAGACAAAAGGTGGTAATGGATGCCGTACACTAATTGATTTTCCTCTAGCTTAGTAGATCAAAATTAAAGATGGCTATGCACAGATAGCTCCTGTGAAGCATTGTGCTAAACTTCTTAAAGGACAAAACCGAACTACCATTATGCCAATTTTAGATTTCTTTTACTGGCATACTGGAAAATGCATTCATGATTGGGCCCAGCATGGCCAGGTGGATAAGGCGCTCGACTCG
>NW_013668457.1:37402-57783 GCF_000517525.1 Limulus polyphemus | reverse complement strand
AGTGAGGCATTCTTCAGGCCCATATCCTTCCATTGTCCGAAAATTGAGCAAAAATTTTGATTCGTCTGAGAACAATACGGTCTTCCAAAAGTCCGGAGGCTTGGTCATCATATCACTTGCCCACTTCTTTCGTCTGACTATATTGGCAGGGCTTAATAAGGGCTTCCGTCTAGCTGCTCTGCAACGATAACCCAATCTGTGGAGAATCCGTTGAACAGATTTTGGGCTCATCCCACCAACTTTGGCCACTTCTGCAGTCGTTAATCTGGGATCCATTTCGATGCTCCTCTTGACAGCCCTTTTTGTCCTCTCTGATGGACCAGGATGACCCGAATGCTGCTGAGTTGTTTCCTTGCCGTGTTTCCTGAACTGCACGATGGTTCTGTTGACTGTCGAGAGCAGGATTCCCAAATTCTGCAAAATTTGCTGCTGACTTATTCTACCACCATCTGCTTGACCAACTGTCCTTCCTCTAACAAAATCTGACAATTCGAGAGAACCTTGAGTTCTAGGCATGTTGTAACACAAGATAATTAGTGTGCGGACCATTTTCATTTATATAGTGATCTATGAACACAAATTAGTTAGCATAAATCAGTTAAATGACGAAAAATTAGGTGTCTATTTACTTGTGACCACTCAGTGTACAAGACTGTTTGGCTTAATAGTTATTGTTTAGTTTATTTAGTGATTTAATATTTAATGATTGTTTAGTTTCATGACGGGAGTGTTTAAGGTTGATTGTTTTAAAAGCCTTAGTAGTGATAAATTTCGTTATGTAACTCTGTGCGAGTCGTACGTTGTGTATGCAGTTAGATTGTTGTACTAGGTTTTAGTAATATTGTTGACATCACGATACTCGAATTTTCGGTATTTTTCTTGTTACCTTAAGGGAGTATTGTTCCATTATAGCGTCGCGTAGTTTATAGAAAGTTCGAGGCCTCAGTTAATTAATTTATCTATGTGTGTGTGTGTATATACGTGATTAAACGAGCGCAAGTGAAGTTAAGTTGAAAAAATAAAATAAAACGTGAAGTTAGCCATTGTGTGACTAATTAGCCTTAACTGGTGATATCTTAAGGTGAGTTTCACAGTTTAACAGAGCCAAAGAGAATAATTTGTCTTGTCAAAGGGTGTTCTAAAGTAACTAAACCCGTCTGTGTGGACTTTGACGAAAAGGAGACAATTATTTAAAGCTCGAGATACAACTGTGGTAACCCACGGAATAATATAAGTGAATCTATCGCAGAATGTGCAGTAAGAAACAGAGTAGAGAAAAATATTTCGTTTTGTCAATTGGATTCTAAAGTAATCGAATCAGCCTGTGTGGACTTTTGACAAGAAGAGAGAATTATCTAGAGTTTTAGATATTCTGACAGTATTTCTTCTGTAACATTTGCTACAGCTACATCAATTTGTAGACACAACTTCACAAATAACGTTTCAACAGAAACTTAAAAACTAAAATAAGCTTAGCTTACTTATGAACTTATTTGAAGAATTTCCTCGATAAGCTATTGATAATAAACATGCTAACTCACAATAGCTAAATAGATTCAATAACTCTCACTGTCTAAGTCACTAACGGACACTGAACTGGATCACTCACTCATACTGACTCATTAGTTGATTTAAACACTACCTCCATCTGTAAATTTTACAACATCACTAATTTTCCACTTACTACACGAAACATGTAGATTGTTAATCTTCATGAATATTCTAGATATTGTTTCACAGGATGTAATCGCATGCTTTCTCTAGCAAAGAAGTATCTAAATTAAAATATAGTTTACAACGATATAATTATTACGATTTCATCTTGATTTTAATAACGATTTCCTATTATATCTTTGGCCCCCTAGTGTCTCAGTGGTAAGTATGAGGGCCTGTGACAGCACAATTTGGATTTTGATACTTGCGGTGGGAACATCAAAGTTAGCTTATTTTTGTAGCTTTGCGCTTAGCAACATACAAACTTTTATATCTTCTTCTTCCACCACAATTACAGGTAATCGGTAACATGAGGTTTACCATCTTGTCAGTAATTGGGATTTAAATATATCTTTATTGCTGATAGTAATATTAATATTGTGCACTTTAAATGTAAATTTTTCTAGTAATTTGTGTGTGTGTGTAAAGGGAGGGTATGGTAGCGAGATTAGAGATTTCGTGGGTTGAGTATATCAAACAAGTTTATAACTAACCTCTAAACCTGGCGTTACGATTTATTAAAGCCGTCTAGCGAGTTACTATTTTAGTTAAAAGCTGACGCATTCGGAATTTTGTATGTTTGGAGGCGTTTTGTTTTGTGCAACTTGTGGTAAGAAAATATATCTTTGCAAGACTTTAGTCTGTTATTGTTAGCATAAATTAGGAACTTATCATATATATATGAAAGAGTGGGTTGAATTAATTATGAAGTGTTACACATTCGTTTCCGCAGTAGAAATATTGGTAATAATATGAGCAGCGTTACACTAGGGTTAACGGTTAACCATAATAATAATTAATATTAACAGTGACAGAAATTAAGTTGTAAATTCACAAATGTAAGTTTTATCTGATAAAAAAAGTCGAATTATGGTGTGTATATTGATTTTTGTCACACTTATTAAGTTATTAATTTGCTTCCAAATTCCATTCAAACTGTTTTTAATGACTCAAGCTATATTAATTATTAAATATCGTATACAGTATAGGATTATAACCTAGGTTTAAGTTTAAGCAGTTTCAAAGAACAGAATTAAAACTAACAAATTAAATATTTTGTCATTAGAAATTTAGTTATACTCCAAATGTTATATTAAAATATACCATTAAAACCAACTTTTATCGATGTACCTTTTCACCAATGATTCGTAAATATTCAACTTACAAATTGTCTGTGTGTGTGTGGGGGGGGGGGCTTATGTGAAGAATGACTTGTATGAGATGGCTGAGTTTCTACATCTTTTTTTTCTTTTTATCTTTCTTGTTTTAACAAGAGGAAATATCATTCATTATTAGCAATATTCTGGACCCAAAGCATTCTGTGGAAAATTTTGGAATTAAACTGAATCATGTAAATATTAATTCCTTGGTAGTTGTGAAAAAATTTTGAATAAAAATAAAGCATACTAAGACCAGCAAGTGTTTTCCCCACTGCTTTAAAAGAGGTTGAAGATCAAATGTGTGAACCTCTCTCTCATTTTTGAGAAGTCAAAAGACAATGATCAATGCCTGAGTATTGGAGAGATGCTGATGTTACTCCTATTTTTGTGAAGGGTGGTTAAGAGTTGCCCTGAAATTTTTAGACTAATTAGTTTTATTTCTGTAGTAGGAAAAAATGAGAGAAAGAGAGAGAGAGATAAAAGTTTTGAAAAATTAGTTACTGAAGCACAGTTATAGATCACTTGTAAGACCTCATTTAGAATACTGTGTACAGGTTTGGGCTCCCTTCCTCAAGAAGGACATTGAATTGTTGGAGAAGGTTCAAAGAGCCACTAGGATGATACCTGGGATGGTGGGATTGTCCTATCAGGAGAGACTAAAATATCTAAACTTGTTTTCTCTGGAGAGGAGAAGGATCAGAGGGGATTTGATTGAAGTGTTTAAGATTATTAAGGGTATTAATAATATAGATCCATCAAACTTTTTTGTGTTTAGTAGTGAAAACAATAGGACAAGGGGTCATAAATTAAAATTTTTTCAGTGTAGGAGTTGTCTGCAGTTTAGACAGTACTACAGTATTACTTTTCAAACAGGGTGATTGGCTTTTGGAATGAGCTGCCTTCAAGGGTGGTGGAGGCAGAAAATTTAACTGAGTTCAAGAAAAGATTGGATGAATACATGAGTAATAAGGGGTTGTTATAGTTGGGGGCTGGAAGGGACATCCTTGATGGTCTAATAAGCTCTTTTTTGTCCCTTTAAAATTTTAGGAGTCTACAATATAAAAGAAAGCCAGTATAAATTCCCTAAATGAAAATATTGCTTTTGTAATTTTTTTTTAGTGTGTTACTTTATGTCTGAATGTAGACTTGGTGTACATAGGTTTTCCAAAAGCTTTTGATAAGGTGCCAAACAGAGGGTTAGCCAAGAAAATCACTTCAATAGGGTTAGGAACTAGTTAATTAAACTGTAAAGTGGTTGTAAAAAGTCATTAATGGAATATAGTGATCTGGATCTTTGTTACTAGTGGAGTGCCTTGGGGTTGGTTCTTAGTCTTTTACTTACATAAGTTAACAACGTTTATAGAGGAATATTTAGTAAATTAGTCAGTTACACTGAAAATATTAAATTTGTAAACTTCAGGTTGTATAATGTATTGAGAATGTTGAGGTACACAACCTACAGAAAACAAGGCACCATTTGGTCTTTCCTGGCTACCCTTTTGTACTTACTCTTGAGAAAAAGTAAAAAAAATCAAATCCATCTTTTATTTTTCAGGAAAATGTTGACTCCTTTCTTAATTTATTGAGATCTGTGTGTGTTGATTTGACACACCTGTTGTATGGTTTGTCAAATTGTATGGAAAAGAAAGGGACTACTTCAAAATTACTTTCTACAGTTATGTAGTTTTAGCAGATAAAATATCTTGTTTTTTTATATGTAATATTTGTATGAATTTTTAGCTTTGAAATTTTGAAAAGATTTCATTGTAGTATTTTTTAATAAATAATTAATAATGTTTACTTTTGCTGTAATTTTAATAATTAATTTTTTTTTATCACACTCTATATTTTTTTAAGAAATAGTTAAAAGCACCTAATTTTGCTGTAGATATTAATTACTAATTTTCTCTTGTTCTACATTTCTTTAAGACCAATATAAATTATCCATTTTATAAAACTAAATTTGATCACTGTTTTGATTTGAAAAACAATGCATCCTTGTTTTACTGTGTTTGCATTATGTAGCATATAACTTTTTTTATCATGTCAGAATTATAAGTAAAGCAATGCTGTTGTTTGTATTGTTAGTCAAGAGGTTTTGTATTCATTTATATATTTCTTTTACATTTCTCTTTGATGCTTTCATTTGCTCACTTAAACATTTAGTCAGTGAGGGCCAGGATGAACTAAATGCAGAAAAAATAAGATATAGGGAAAGGTACAGTGTAGGAACAACATGCAGTAGTAGTTTTAAGGGTGTAGGCCAAATCAATACAATGTAATGCCACATGTATAAGAAATAAAATGTTTGACCTTAGAACACTAAGTGGAGCAGAGGATTTTGATTTAATGAAAATAACTTGAAATTTGTTAAATGTAGACAATTGTGATGACAAATTTCGTTTAAATATAGATTTATAGGTTATATAATAGGGATAAGAGTACCAAAAAAGTGGGGGGGAGTGTTTGTTATATGTAAAATGTCAGTTTCATCCTGTTGAAGTTGAGGATATCAAAGAGAATAGCAAGGATATTGAATGTATTTGACTTTCTTTTAGTGGATATAAGGGAAGAAGTCTTTTGCTTTTTTAGTTGGAGTTTGTTATAAACTACCAGATAAAACTGGTGAAAGTTATGAGAAACTTTACATGAAGATTAAGGTTTCAGAAATGTAGTACTTTTCCAAGTTTTTATTTGCACAGGTTAAAATATCTGAAATTGTTTTGCTTCAAAAAGAAGAGTTAGAGGGGATCTGATTTAGGTGTTTAAGATTTTAAGGGAATTGATAGTTTTGGTGCATAATCTTTTTTTATATTTAAAGGTGAGAATGGTAAAACTAGGAGATGCACACACATTTTGGCAGAGTCATTTTCTAACAGTGTGATTGGTCTTTGAAATAAATTGCCTTCGGATGTGGTGGATGCAGTACACATAGGGGAGTTTAAGAGAAAGGTCATAAAATATTTAAATGATAAGGGCTGGCTTTCAGTATTGTTTTTAAAAGTATAGTTTAGTCTGAGGGACAGCTTATATGGACAGTGGCCATGTCGTAGACACAAAACTTGATACAGTCAAGTGTAAAATGATTTAACTAAGCCTACCCCATCTTGTTCCACATAACACTTTTTCTATCATAATTCAGATGAAATATAAAATGATAAAGCAAGTTTTTTGCAAGCTTAAGAAAATAATTAATTGTAGCAAATTTGTTCAGGAATCTTTTAAAGACATATTAGCGAGCTAATCTTTTATAAATTTGTTCTCACCTCTAAGCAAATTATGACTGAACTGGAAGCTTTATTGCTTTTACAGTTCAAATGGAAAAAAGAAGAACTGTCATGAGATGTTTAGATAAGTAGTCTATAGCATCGGGATGAGATGTTTAGATAAGTAGCCTATAGCATCTGGGAGCTGAAATATTGGTAAGTATATCACAGCATAACAACTGTGGTTGAGAAACAGTGATTAGCTGAAAATTGATAAAATTAC
Source organism: Limulus polyphemus (assembly GCF_000517525.1). Classification (NCBI taxonomy): domain Eukaryota; kingdom Metazoa; phylum Arthropoda; class Merostomata; order Xiphosura; family Limulidae; genus Limulus; species Limulus polyphemus. Next base: position 51,421 of record NW_013668457.1, on the reverse strand, counting down.
TCTTGTATTTCTGTTCGCTGTACCTTGACTGACCTTCTGAAATTGGGGGCGACTGAGAGATTTGTTTGGTGTTTTGACCTTGGAAATTTTTATTTTCACCAATTTTTGCCAATATACTGACTGTCAATTGATCAGGTAATGGCCTCCCACATCATTGCAGACTACATGAAATACTGATCAAAAATACTGTAACCATAATACAGTGATCAAAATTGTAAAGCTGGCCAACTATGTTAGATGAGTTCAATGTTGATCGGGCAATGCATTCAGGTTTGACAACATGACTTATTTCGTGCCCAGGACTCTTCACACTGAACTAATAAATACCTAACCTAGCAGGGGCGAATTTACTACTGATGAGCATACATCAACCACATGGCAAACTTAAGTCTGTTCAGTATATTTGTCTCCAAAAACTGTTCTCATGGATTGAGGATTAGGATAAAAAACAAGTTAATTCTGATTGGAAACTTATCCACATGAAAGGAAGTAGTTGTAGATTTACTTGGTGAATGAGATGAAAAGGAAAACAAACTGTAAAATTGTCGGTAACAGTCAATTCAATTTCAATGATTAAAGTCGATATCAACCAGCAAGTGTATGTTGCAAAATAATTTGAAATTTATCTAATTCTCTTTATATAGAATAAATTTTAAAGTAATTTTAATCATGGTTTATCACATCATGTTTTAGGTAATCACAGAATTAGTGGTATTTCCAAAAAAATTTGTCAAGTAACTTGAAAAAAAAAGTTTACCTACCTACCTACCCGCATTTTAAATCAGTTTAGGGTTACAGCAAACAAAAAATATGAAGTTCCTCTTATGGAGCAATAAGTGTCATTATGCTCAGAAAATATTTAGGAACTCTAATAATTTCATTAAGAGAGAACTGAAATTAGCCCAAAATCAGAATTTGCATTTTATTTTTTATTTGTATGTATAGAAATAAATTAACAAAACTTCTGTTGAATAAATTTGAACTCTTAAGTATTTTTTTTTAATGTGTGGAAAATGACACCAAATTTATTTTCTGTATGCTTTTAATTCAGTGGTCAAATTTTACCTTTGAGGAAGGCTACAACTATCTGGGCATTAAATGATTAAACTCCTGTAGACTGCTGACCTCCACTACTGACAATGGCAACTCCTTCTGTAATCAGTCATCCTGTTATAAAAAATGATATGCCATAACTGGAGCTTAACCCGTCTTTTCCAAATCTTAAGTTTGTGTCCTCTCATTCTGTTATCTTCATATATTTTGTTTCTGTGAAAGAAATAACTCGGTTATCTTAATGTATTTCTACAAGATAACCCTTCCTTGGAATCATCCTAGTAGCCCTCCTCTGAACACTTTCCAGTAAGACAGTGTCCTTTCTTAGATGAGGAGACCGAAGTTGTACACATTGTTAGAACATTAGTGAGTAGAGATGAAAGCAAGTTTATGAACACTGTGATTATTATTTTGGTACCTATTTTGAACACCAGTTATAATGTCTTTCATTTGCACTAGATAGAAAAAGCATATACAGTAAAGGAGTACAATTAGTTGTGTTTTTCCCAGTACATTTAACTTTCTGAGATATTACCAAATTTATCCAGTACATTCTGAAAGAAAAGTATAAGTAAGTACATGTAATTCAATATACGTACTGTTGTGGACTGAATATTGACATGAATACTATGGCTCTAAGATACAGATATATCATTTATCTTACATACAGATTTAGTACATAATTTTTAGTGATAAATGAGAAGATCTCTGAAATTGGAATTTAACAAATGGTTTTAGAAAAGCTTAATTTCACTAATTTGTTAGAGTTGTTGAAAATAGTTAAGGGTTTGATAGAATATAATTTGTGGAATAGCTTGCTCGATGTGTGCTGATAATTTATAATTCATGATTAGTGTTTGTTAGTACCTACAAAGGATCAGATATCATTTAGCTTCTTAACAAATAGAATGTCTGCTCTTACCAAAGTCGTTATGTTTTTATACATAAAAGAGGAATGGGTTGGATAAATTATCATTTCTTGCTATTTTATTTTTAGTTTTTTTATCATGTTATTAAAAGATATATGTCCTATGACATTGCTTTTTTAAAATATGGTTTGCTTTATGAAATCGGGACAACAACAATTGTTCATAAACTTTTATAAGTGTAGTTACAGTGGTCAACATTTGATTATTATTTTGATGATCATAGAAAAGGGCCTTTAGTGACTTTTAATGAACATATTAGAAACACTTGAATTAATGTTTGTCAAACCTGAACATACCTATAACGGCTAATCAGTTGTTTTTACTCTAATAAGGGAAAGAATAACCATCACTATTAGCTTATATAACATATAAATGAATTATAGTAGTCAGTAATTGGTAAATATTTAACCTGACATTTGATTTCTTCTTCTTATTATTTATACAAGAGAAATATAACATTTTTGAGATGTTCTAGATAACAATAATGGATTTTTTTATGTATTTGGGAAACAACTGTATGAAATATGTGCTATCTCATAGATTAACTGCAGAACAGAAAGTTAGGCCTGCTAATAACAGGAGATTCTTGGATCTCAAGCTTTGGGATATACTTCTTTTGGTAACTGATGCATTGTGAGGAAAGAGACAAGAAACAAATATACATATAAAAGATATTTAGTAACAATTCACAATTTACAATAAATTATAACACACTATTGCAAATGATTGTGTGTATTTTAGGAAAAAAGTGTTATCAGTAAGAGTTACTAATGGAGACTAATAAAACCCACTTTTAGTAGTACATGCATCCCCTTCCCCATAAATTAAACAAAACTATAAGACAGTATCCAAATATTGGTAAACATCTAAGGTTCTGTTTGGAATTCATTGTGAAGCATCCAAATGCTTTAAAATCTATGCATGGAGCAGCTGCTACACGTTACTTCATGATTACCAGGAATAAACTCTGTCTTTGTTCACTTAGAGTAGATGAAACTGAAACATTGAAGTACACACTAGTCTTATGGGTGCTCACTCTAAATGTAACTGAAACATTGAAGCACACACTAGTCTTATGGGTGCTCACTCTAAATGTAACCAAAACATTGAAGCACACTCTAGTCTTATGGGTGCTCACTCTAAATGTAACCGAAACATTGAAGCACACTCTAGTCTTATGGGTGCTCACTCTAAATGTAACCGAAACATTGAAGCACACTCTAGTCTTATGGGTGCTCACTCTAAATGTAACCGAAACATTGAAGCACACTCTAGTCTTATGGGTGCTCACTCTAAATGTAACTGAAACATTGAAGCACACACTAGAGTCTTATGGGTGCTCACTCTAAATGTAACTGAAACATTGAAGCACACACTAGTCTTATGGGTGCTCACTCTAAATGTAACTGAAACATTGAAGCACACACTAGTCTTATGGGTGCTCACTCTAAATGTAACTGAAACATTGAAGCACACACTAGTCTTATGGGTGCTCACTTTAAATGTAACCGAAACATTGAAGCACACTATAATTTTATGGGTGCTCACTCTAAATGTAACTGAAACATTGAAGCACACTCCAGAGTCTTATGGGTGCTCACTCTAAATGTAACCGAAATATTGAAGCACACACTATAATTTTATGGGTGCTCACTCTAAATGTAACTGAAAAATTGAAGCACACTCTAGAATCTTATGGGTGCTCACTCTAAATGTAACCGAAACATTGAAGCACACTCTAGAATCTTATGGGTGCTCATTCTAAATGTAACTGAAACATTGAAGCACACTCCAGAATCTTGAGTGCTCACTCTAAGTGAAAGTGAAAATAGCACATAAGCAATTTCTATACTATACAAAAGGTTTATAAGCTGTCATTGTAAGAAACAAAAAATAATAATACCTGTTACACAAAAATTCACTGCAAGAGCTTTACTAACTCTTGCTTAAAATTAAACACAAATCCCATCTATATAATATGAAGAGTACTCAAAAATCTGATCTCTCAGCCCAAACACTGGCATAAATGTATCAGTAAGCCTCGGCTTTTTGATGTATAAAAGATCATGATTAGTGCATGTTATCTCAACTGTCTAGCGGAAGGTGCAGACTTAAGTGGGTGACTACCCCCAACTGTCTAGCGGAAGGTGTAGCTACTATTATTTGATTTGCTATAGACAAGAATAGCTCTGCTTAATTAAATGCTTTCATTATTCCTGTCAGAAAACCAGGTAAATGAACCAAAGTTATCACACGGTTCCAGCACACTAATCGGGAAAGGTAAAGTTAGTAACTTGCTTGAGTGTCTCACTGTGTCTACTTAGTAAACTATGAAAAACAACAATTAGAAAAAATTACTTTTTATTTAAAGGCATGGAAAAAAACATTACATCCTCCTTACTACAAATGCCATACAGTAGTCATGGTAAAAGTGCAAGTGTGAGATAATTTAGTTTTAATAAATGTGTATCTTGTAAAGATATGCAATAAGTATAGTAACTGAAGAAATAAATTTGTGTAGAATGATGCCATTTTAAACTACTATTTTTCTGCTCGGTTAAATTTGAGCACTTGAAAGTAAGATTCTTTTAATCTTAATGGTGTAAGATAAGTCGTGACGCATTTGCTGATGAGGATTTCAGTACGTTTAAAATTGATTTAGGTTTACCAAAAAATATGGAACCAGTTTTGTGTTTCTGAAATTGTTACAGTATGAAGAAACAGAATGATTTGTTAGCGAGTCAGTTAAGTATATATGCTATCCAATAAATACGTGTAAAATATATTATGAAACTTTCTTTACTTACAGATCACCTATGCAACAAGACATTTTTTTTGTATATACATTTCCAACCAAAGGACAGCCCTGAGTCTTTGAATGTGTTTGAGTGGATGCCTTCAGAAAATTCACAGGAAGTTTGTGAGAAATTGGTCCACGATAATAACTATATGCATCTAATTTCCACTTTGTATGTAATTAGAAAACTTCATAATTACCTTTTGTTAGTTAAATAGCGGCCTTTTTTTTTTAATTGATGAAGTTTTAAAAAGTGTGATAATGAGAAAACCATTACAGTGCTGAAAAATGAAGTCTTTTCTGAATGTCTTTGGTTTCACCCTGATGTTTGGCACTTTTGGAACTAGCTTTGGTGGTAAGTTGAGTTACTTGTTAAAAAAATTGTGATAAGAATGTGTAACTAATTTTTAACCCTTTAAAAGTCGCATGTTTTGAGTGTGTTATTAATGACCATACATGTGTGATCAATAGCTGTGATTTTAGGTTTTCTTACGTTTATAAATACTTTTTCCCAGTCAAAATGTGAATTGACACATTTGACATTTTCTTTAAAATATTCAAACACTTTCTGTACAGTAAAATCTGAACTTTGTATAGTTAATGACCCAGAAACATCTTTGAAGAAGGCAGATGTTTTCTGATCCTGTGTGTCACTTTCAACTTCAAGAAATGTGTTCAAAAAGCATTACAGTAAGATTTTAAGCTTAAATCTATTTTCTAGAGCCATAATATGATGCCTAGTTGTAAAACTTTTAAGCACGACAGTTCTCTGTTAAAGGAATAATGATGTGTAGCATAGCTTGTATGATTTAACCACTTTGTAGAAACATTATAAACACTGTTTATTCTCAACTTTTATCACCTCTGAATATTGGGATTTTGTTGAGTCTTGTATTATTTCATATTTGTGTTTAGCAGTTTGTGTTATACCTTTCAAAGAGGAAACGTAGTCAACTTAAAATTCTTTCTGGTTTATATGTATTTCTGCAGTTACTGTTACTAATGCCCTTAAGCATAAATGACCATTTTCTGCCTTACCTACACTTTTATCAAATTATAACTGAAAAAGTATATGTATGAATGTTGTTTATTTAAAGAAACTTTAACCCTAAAATCAGGAGTGAATCATACAACAATTAGTGGTTGTTTTGGGTATCACATTATTCAGCTGCTGATGAAAAGCATTCAAATTTTCTTTCCAAGGAGAATACAGTATTAGAATTTTTAAACAATACAACTTTTCTGTTCATTGGCTCTCATCTTTCAGAAAAATATTCATTTGAAAATGAATTATTCCCCATTTGTGTCAGTTTTGGTTAAATCCGTTGCTTTTTACAAATTAATTTACCTGTAGAAGACCTTTTTTCAGAACTAAACTAGTCGGTGCTGTTATACATTCTTCTTTACTTTCACTTAAATGTTCTTTAAATATATAATGTAAGAATGTCAAAAAGTAATGTTTATACTAATCTTAAGTGCAAGGTTGGAAGATCTGACGTTTGCGTGAAGTTCAAACATAGTAGATACAGTGACGATGGGGTTCATGTTAAAGTAATCAGAAAGGTTATTCAGAACATTAGAATCCAGTCAGAAGAGGACAAAAAAACCTGTGAAGCAGAAGAAATATTAAGAATAAAAAACTCTGTTGTTCTCATTATAACCACTTTTCATTGGCTTAGATCATTCAAGGATTGACGTACTTAAGTGTGATTGATCGGACCTTAACCAATGAAAGTCATAAGAAATAGATTAAGGACATTTATTGTTGTGTCTACTAAAGATTAAAATGGAGTGGACCTGAACAGAATAGTAGCCTTGTTTGAGAAGACTTTTCATCAACACCAAAAACATTTTGGGAGTTTTATTGTGTTTTTCGAAGCAGTAGATTGAACTATAAACTATAAAGTTTTATATGAGAAATATGTCTAGCAGATTTTCAGAGTTGCCACCAAAACATTGTGATTTTTGTGTGATTGTCTTATGATTTTAAGGTTAAATAGTGATATATATAAATATATATATTTGAAAAATTTGGTCATTTATTTGATCAACAAAACTTTATGGTTGAATGGCACATTCTTGACCTGTTCCATTTGTGTCTTATAATTAATACTGTCATTAATTACAAAACTTTTGTAAAACCGATATAATTAAAACAATAACTGGTTTAAAAATTCATGAAAAATCAATAATAAGTAAGTGATGCTCTGAAATTTACATTTTCAGTAGGCTTAGTGTAACTTATTAACCTTGACATTATAAGTTAGAATATACACTACTACAGTCATGCTTCATACACGAAGTTTCAGCTCAAGGTAACATTATTAAAAGCAGACTGGTTTAAAATTGTTTTCAATCATTGTGTTATTAGTCTTATTGTGAAGTAATGTCGTACAAACCACCTATCTTCAGCTCAAGATTTATTGGTATAAGGCATTGTGTACCTAATAATTAATAATGTTTAAACATTTTTTGTGTGTCTGAAGTTTTTTATTATAATAGTTTCTTGATGCAGGTAGATGTATATGTATTAACATCAACTGTATATATATTATTTTTCAGTAGGATGCCTTGATATGTTTATTGTGTGGCTTATCCTGTAATATTTCTTGCTGTACATGCATGTAGCAGTAATGGTAAATGATAACTTTAATTAATATCGTAAGCATTACTGTTTTACATAATGCTATGTGAGAACATTTCAATGAAATGAAAAATAACTAATTATTTTACCTTTTTGTTAAAAAAAAACAACGTCTAAAACGAGTGGTCTTCTGTGTCTATATTCAATTAATCATCAGTAGTAATATATTTATATTCATTGTCCAAAGGCCATAATTGGTTATTGATCTGATTTTGTTTGCAGTACCAATCAGTGACCCTGTCATTTAGCAAAATTATTTTCATCCAGTTGACCGATATTCTTTCAAAATAAGATTTACATTTTACATTTTGAGCTAATTGAAATCTGTGTCAAGTACTGTCTATAAGTTCTAAGGAAATGTTTGGTTTATGAAAATTGTTTCTATTGAGCCTGCTTAGCATATTGTGGGATACAGGTGCATTTTCCCAGTAGAATGTACCTTATTTGTATGTATGCTTCAGGTTACAGGAATTCAACTTTATTTTTGACCTAAAACCTGTAAATTTGTGTTATCAGAGTTCAAAATAATGAAATTAGGGGCAAAACAAAGTATAGAAAGTTAAAACCTTGCTCGAAATCAATGAGATATTGTTTTTTTTACTTCATTATTTTCCAATCTTGATATTTTGGAAATGTTTTCTATTAGTTTTTTGTCAAATGAAAATAATAAAACCTTATTGAAGAAATAAAACTACCTCAACTGAAGTTGCCTGACCTTTTCAAGTCTCACATTTATGGCCTCCTCTTTCTGCCCTTAGAATTCAACATGAGAGTCAGATGCAATTGATCTTATCAATATATTTGATAATTTTGAATACTTCAATTAGGTTATCCCTGAGTCTTTTTTTTTCTTTAAAGAGAAGTTAAGAGATTTCAACTGTCCTTATTATGGGAATGCATTTTCATCCCCAGATTCATCCTAGTAACCCTCCTATAAACTTTGCTAAAACGTAATGTTCTTCCCAAGACAAAGGAATCAAACTACATACAGTACTCCAAATGAGGATTAATTAGTGATTTGTCCAATGAGACCATAGTCTGTTTGGGCTTGTAAAAAGAAGGAAATATAGATAACTGTATGGGCAAAAAAATAATTGAAATAAGTTATAGAGCTTGGCAATTATTTATCTTTTCATCACTTGTATATTTTGTAACTTTATAACTTGTAATTAATATTCATGTGTATTTGTATATACATCTTAAAATGTTTTATTATTTAATACCTTTATAACTTGTAATTATTATTCATGTGTATTTGTATATACATCTTAAAATATTTTATTATTTAATACCTTTATAACTTGTAATTAATATTCATGTGTATTTGTATATACATCTTAAAATGTTTTATTATTTAATACCTTTATAACTTGTTATTAATATTCATGTGTATTTATATATACATCTTAAAATGTTTTATTATTTAATACCTTTACAACTTGCAAAAAAGTACATAAGTTCTCTATCTCTCTCTTTATATATATATATATATATATATTGATTGATTGCAGTGAGATAAATGTAAGTTCATACATGTAATTCTAATGACTACATATTTTTCCATTTAATTTGCCAGTGGAACATTCACTTTGTTTACTATATTTTTAAGTTACTTATTTATTTTTAAATGGAATATGAGTGAAATAATTGGCCTTGGTGATTTAGATGACATTTCAACTCATTAGCTTTAGTTTATTCTATACTGGAGTAATTTTTTTCATTATTTCAATTTGTACGAACATTATTAAATCTTGTATGAGATTTTGGAGAGCAACATGTAGTTTAAATGCTTTGTTAATCAGTTAGTCTATATATTTAACTCTCACTGCTATGGACACATATGGGGAACACAATATAAAACCTTTGTTTGAGACTTGAAAGTGTGATGGTAAGTGTTTTTAAGTAAATATTCTTAGAAGTATGTTTGCAACAAATTAATTAGTTTTATGGTTTTAAAAATGTTATTGTTGCATATTGATTTGTAAATATTCGTGTATGCAATTATTTAACCTAATACTTCTGATAATCTAATAGTCTTTTGATGTGGCAAGTAATAAACATGACATAAGTAATTATATGGAATTGAATATTTCTGTATGTATCTAAAAATATACCTAATACTGAGAGTTATTTATATACAAGTGTGTCAGTAAAAGGAGGTAATACATCTTTGTGAAAACCAAATTCTTATAATTTGGTTGCCAGAAAGTAAACTTTTTAAGGTAAGTGTTTTATATACATGCTGATGCTTTTGTTATGGTAGAATTTTTTCACCCATATATACTATAAACTGGAATTAACTTTTACCAAGATTTTCTCCTTTGAGTAAAGTGAGGTTTCATTTTCAGTCAGCTTCAGATTCAATAAACTATTATTTTGCATGTGTTGACTATGAAGTAGTTTATTTAGGTAATACCTAAGAAACCTCCTCTTGTCTGTAACAAAAAGTAATGGCCTTCATTTACTAAAAAAACAAACTCTTAGATAGGAAAAATTAAGATGTATTTCATTTCCTTGCTAAGATGTAAGAACTTCTGACAAACTACTTAAGTATTATGTGGGTTTCCTGATTAACGGCTAATCAGTCATTGAGAAATATGTGAGCTAAAAGAAATCTATTTTTGGTTATTTGTATTATTATTATTATTTACTTTTATATTTCAATAGGTGAAAATAATATTGTTGTTACCATATCTCCTGAAGAAGACAGCATTACAAAGAGAGTAAATGAAGATCTGAATTTAGTATGCAGAGTGACTGATGAAAATATTGCTCAAATTAGGTAAGTGAAGGCATGAATATTGATGACTTTGTTGTTTATTAGTTTGTATCTTTTATGTCTTCATTTTAGCACTGAATCCTATGATTGTTCTAGTTGTTTAATCAAAGTAAATAGCTAGATTTTACAATAGTATAGTACTTAACTAGTTCTGCATACTTTGGTATCTAAAACATATCCAGAAAATACTTAACTGGTTTTAATATATTCTGAGCTCTGAATCAATTAAATAAGTATAATACTTTTATCTTAGTTATGATGTTTAAACCCAACAAAAGTTTGAAACAGTTGTAATATCAAAATAAAAATAAAACAAGTTACATTTTTGGCCTTTCTAGCTAAAAGCATTTTAGAACTAAGTTGTTAAGATTATTATTATTGTTCTAAGCCAAACATTATATATATTTTTGTAATTCAGTATTAATGTTGTAAAACATGCCATGATTGATTAAACTAAGGTAGGAAGTTGATAAGCAAATAAATATTTATTAGCCTTTTCGAAGTAATTGTAATTTTAGGGTGGCACAAATAAATTGGGGCGTACTGGTTAGTGTGCCTGGATTACAAATATGAGGAACCATGGTTTTTGTAACCCATTGCCACAGAAACATGCCTCACACTTTTGTGATGACGATCAAATCACACTATCAGACTAGAGTAGCAGAAGTGTTGGCAATAAGTGCTGTTGATTAGCTGTCTGCCCTCTAATATATCAATTCACAGCTGGAGATAACTATTGTGGATGGCACTTGTGTAGTATTGCAAGAAATTCTGAAACAACACATTCAAAAAGTATTTCCCTAAATGATTTTTTTTTGCAACATAACGGTCATGCTATTATAATTTAGTTGGTTCTCAGTAAATTTGAGAAAAGATTTCCTAAAGTTCTTGTTTCTAACGTAGTCTTGTGGATTTAAAAGCTGGAAGCGGGTTTAATACTACTTCGTAGATTTTAAACATTTCTTTCATCTTGTATTGATGATAAAAAGTGTTTACTAATTTTGTATAATACACTAATAAGTTATGAACAGATATCAAAAGCCCTTATATAAGAATTCAGGGTGATAAATTTTTTTGAACAAAGTTTGTATGTAGTTTCTGTCTCAGATGCACATTCTTTTTATTTTTTAATATCATTTTAATAACTTGTTTCTCGTCAAGCAAAGTTGTGCTGTATAGGTTTCTCCCCAGTGGCTCAACAGTATGTCTGATGGCTTATAATGCTCAAAAACTGGTTTTGATACCTGTGGTAGGCACAACATAGCCCATTGTGTTGTTTTGTGCTTAACAACAAAACAGACAGTAAGCTTTAGACTTCACGTATAGTTTAAGAGTGAAAAACAAAACTAGTCTCTAAACTACTTTGAGCTATAATGTTTTTGATTATGTCTAAATTTTATTTAAGAAGTTAATTTTATTCCAGAATACCTTATTCCTTTCATAATATACTAGTATGATTATAGTGATTAGCAAATGAAGAGCATTTAGCAACTTAGTTTCATTTAGTATATTTGAATACTTTGAAGTGTATTGCTTCACTCTGTTCTTGAACTAAAGAGGGAAAAATGAATATACATTAGCAATTTATGGTTAAAAGGTTGTAAGACTTTTAAAGAAGGGACATTTAGGTTAGGCTTGTGAACTTTTGTTGATATTAGTTTAATTAAAGATACATAGTATGTTTTTAATTTAAGACATAAAAACATTACATACAGGATATAGTTACCTGTGAGATTAATAAACAGGTCAATTTCATTATCTTAAATTACAAAGGATTATTTATAAAATCAAGTATGGTTGGGTTCCATAAATTAGTTATCTGTAGATCTCTACACATATTTTTCAATGGCACACTGCCACATTATGATATTTACCAGGTACCATTTGATATACTTTACAATTTCTGTATTGATAAAAATAAAATGCATATTAATATAAAAAATTGTGTAAAATGATAGTCTTGAGAGTGAATGGCATGCTTGCCACAACTTTATCATGTGTAAGAATAAAGGTGGTAACCTAGCTTCAAAACATGAAGTTTTATAAAATACCATGACAAGAACTAAATATTTACCATCCATCTGTGTCACTTGTGCTTGCTTTTATGTGAAATAACCCAATAATGTTTTTTTCCAGTTAAAAAAAATAAAGTATTGTGAAGGAAACTTGAAAAATTTCTCATCTGTCATGTCACTATCTTAACCCTTTTGCTACAGGTAGGGGTCAGAGGACATGCCATCACATTTGTAGACTTATATTCAAAGTTTTATTAAACTACTATTTTATTAATGTATGCTGTTGGGTATACAAGACTGTTTAGTGTAGGCATTATTATTTAATTTATTTTGTGAATTAATATTTCATGATTGCGTAGTATTTTTCATAACAACAGAGTTAAAAGCAATAATTTTAAACATGATAGTTATGACAAGTTTGGTTAAATAACTTGGAAAGGGTCATACGTTGTGTTTGCAATTCACTGATGTCGAGGCTTTAGAAATTTTTTAGAGGCCTCAGTGATAAGCATATAAATAGCAGTAACCAAACAAGCAGGAGCAGAGAAAAAGTAAAGTCAAGTGAAAGAAAAGTTCAGTCAGAGAAAAGTTAGAAAACAAGTTAGCCATTTTGGGAGTGAATAGCCTTAATGGTTGATATGTTAAAGTGAGATTAACAGTTTGATAGAGATAAGGAGAATAATTTGTCTTGTCAAAGGGTGCTCTAAACTAATTGAACCCCCATGTGTGGACTATGATGGAAAGAAGACAATTATTGGAAGTTCTAGATACAACTGTTGTAACCTACAAGGCAATGCAAGTGATTTATTCACTGATACTATTGTGATAAAAGTAGAGAAAAATAGTTTGGCTTGTCAACTGGATTCTAAAGCAATTGAATTAGCCTAAGTGGACTATTGACATGAAGAAGATAACTGTATAGTGTTTAAGATACAACTGTGATCTCCATAGTGTAAGGAATTTTTATACATATGTTTATCTTGTTTTAAATATATTATTATAAAACAAGTGGAGTGCATGCTATCCATTTGTTGTTTCAATTTATTGCCAATAAGTCAGACACCTATTGTAGAAGAATCCTTAACACCCACTCATAAATACTTAAAACTCTGACATATGTGATAAGTTTGGTATCAAATTGTAGATCATAATTGGAACTTTCGTATTATACATTAGTTAATTTCTTAATTTAAAAGTAAATATTAAAACAAAATTTCTAAATATCGGTTTTTGTGTCACATGGTATGTTGAAAAAGCTTTGGTTCAAATTAGATGTTTGTGATTTCCAAATACAAAGTCTATAGTTTCCTACGAATTAGGAACTCAAATTACTGACATTGACAAGCTAGAATATAAAATAAGAACCTCCTAGCTATTATATTTACAGATATTTTTATTTAGTGAACCAACAAAGGTGGCCCCACCCACCTCTTCCATTTTTGGAAATACTTACTTCATTGTATGATGTGTTTATACCCAATCAAAAGCTCAGAATGTCCCCCATGTGGTTTTCTCAGCCTTTGTGAAGTGTTTATGTGGGAAAACCTTCCTTTTCATGGTAGAATTGAAGCTGAAAGGTAAGAGATAATTGAATTTGAAATATAATATTTTTTTAGACCAAATACAGCTTAGTTACTAGTCCTGATAAATTATAGTGGAATTCTGTGGTATTGATATGGTAATTTATTATTATTTTTTTTCAAAATGCATATAAAAACATAAAAACTTACTTTGTTTTATTCATTATCTTAAATTACAAAGGATTATTATAAATCAAGTATGGTTGGGTTCCATAAATTAGT
>NW_013668457.1:32054-36402 GCF_000517525.1 Limulus polyphemus | reverse complement strand
GCATATAAAAACATAAAAACTTACTTTGTTTTACATCCTCCACATGCAAAATTTCACAAGGCTTAGCAAATTACGACAAGCAAGTACAAACTTCGTAAGTAGAATATATATCATTGTTTTCGATATTTCTTTATTTACTGTTCTATGTATTAAGAAAACTAACTGAAATTTAAGAATTTATTTGTAAATAGTAATAATATACATATATACTTATGTATTATAACCGAAATGGTTCGTTAGGACAAAGCTAAAACAGCTGCACTTTGTAAAGGCCAGTTTTATACTATTGGATATGGTAACATGATTGCATGTGTGCAGCATCATTGCAACTTCTGTAATGTAATGCTAGTCAGACACCAGTGAAAGGGCAATAAAATAATAAATATACATAGATGTATGATGTTATGAGATTTAAGCTATTTAAAATAAACATTTGTGGTTTCATATTATAACTTGTAGTCATTCTGGAACGAAAAAAGCATAATTTATATGTATGTCCTAATATGTTATGGTTATGAGGTTGGTTAGATCGACCAAACCCATGTAGAGATAAAATGCTGAAAATGTAAATTTTTTTTCTAGTAAAAAAAACGTTTTATCTAGAGGTTATAGAGATCTTGCATGTGAAATTTTACAATTTTCTGAGGCATAAAAGTATTTTTAATCTTTAAATAAAAATTAGTTTGCATGTTGGATAGTCAACATTTGAAAAGAAAAATGCATGAGCAAATCATTAATTAAAGAAATCTTAAAACTTAATTAAAAAGTATGATATTTTGTGTATGAAAGCCTCATAATGTTTTTGATAATCTACAAAATTTTGAGAAGATATGCATACATTTTAAAGTTACAGTATAACTGCTTTCTGGTTGCTTTGGGTTATCCACCCACCCATAGTAAAAGGTTTAAGCTCCTATGTACTGAAACCAACTCTTGCAGATAAACATCTGTGTTATAAATCCAACTGTGCTCAGACTGTTATGAAAGGAATCCTTAGATGTCTGTTTGAAAGAGCAACCAAACTGCGACCAAGAAATCCACACGTTCACACTTTACTGCAAGATTTACCAAAATGAGAAAAACAAAAGTAAGTGAAGGGTCACTGAATCTCCCTTCCCCCCAAAATCACAAATTAAGAACTTAAGTTTTCCAATATAATTTATTACACACATTATTTACAAAGTCAACAGAACCTAAAAGATGTTTGAGATTAAGACCTTTCTCTTTAGTGAGCAAGCACTAAAACAGTAGGTCAACAAGTTTTTCAAAAACTGTTATTTACCATGTTCCCTGCACCTGCAGTTACAATAGTGCACAGCCACCTGGTTCAGCAGTTCAAAAATGCTGTTCTGAATTGAATAACTGTAGATCTATTGATATAGCAAAAAGCAGGAAAGCTTTGGATGATAAAAAACATTAATGTTAGAAGCAAAATATCAATACTCAACAAACTTATTAGATTAGATCTCAACATTCTTTGAACATCCCTAATCAACTGAAATAGTCCTGTCAGGTTTTATATGTATGAGTTGGATTATTGTTGGCAATAAATTTCATACAATAAACAAACAGCACACAGTCCACTTGTCTTAAACTAATATATTAAAACAAGTGAAATGCATATTCATTACACTGTTGGTTATCACAGTTGTATCCAGAGCTTTAGGTAATTCTCTTTTTCATCAAAGTCCACACAGTCTGATTCAGTTCATTTAGAATACAATTTGAGAGCATGAATTATTATTCCTGCTCTATTATTACAATACAGTCTGTGATAATTTCACTTCAAAATTACCACTATAACTTTTGGTTACCACACTTGCATCTAGAATTTTAAAATAATTCTCTTTTTCATCAACCTGAAAGATCTAAAACCAAAATACCTGCCAAGCTCATTCTTTTGTCAAATTCTACACAGACTGGTTCAATTACTTTAGAACACAATTGACAAGACAAATTATTTCTTCTCTACTCTATTATTACAATACAATCTTTGATAATTTCACTTTAGAAATCATCACCATACACACACTATGGCTAAACTTACAATCACACAGTCTAGGTATATCTTTTGAATGACATTTTTCAATGCATATTTATACTCCAATAGAGGTCTGGAATGTTCTACACACTACTAGATATTATGATGCAATAATACTCAATTAATACATTGAGAAAATTTGGAAGGTTGTAGTAATATGACACAATAATATAACAATCACCAATTCATAACTATTGAACAACGCAACATATCCTTACAAACAGTTTATTCACAAATAGTTACATAAACAAACCTGCGATAAACTATCTCTTGTAAAAATAACTAAATTTAACACTTGCGCTATGTAAATTATCTAAATCAGAACCCTTGCATTAAACTGAAACAATTGTATGTATCTAACATACCCCTCCCTCTTCAGAATTCAGTAATGTTTGAATGCACAGCTATAAAGACTGTCAAATTACCAAAATGCTTTGACTGAAATATTGATCTTGGACTCATTCTACTTAGTTAAAGTAAATAATTATCAAAATATTATTAGCAGCTGGCCTTATAATCTACACTTTACAGAAACCACTAAACTTGTTTTCTTCATTCTCTGTGAAAAAATGTAACACTCAGTACAAAAAAATTAACAAATATTTCAAAAGATAAAGAATCTCTTCCCTCAAGTTAGAAATATAAAAATTAAAATATTTAAGTGAGAAAGCTGTATAGCTTACAAAAATGATTTTAAAATTTCCATCACAGTCATCATTTATGACTCATACCAAACATATACACAAAGTCCTAAGGAATTAAAATGATAATAAGTATCAAATCAAAATAAAGATTAGGCTAAATAAAATGAACAAAAAAGAGGAAGGAGGAATTAAGAAAACTCTAAAACTTTGCTCTTAGAGAAGTAACCTGCGTGTGTGTTTGTGTGCTTTTGGTTCAAGTCATAAGAGATGACCCTGTTTGACAGTTTCAGTCTATTTTACATAAACGATATCTATTGATAAAGTATATTTCAAAAGTTTTTACAGGATACTTCCTTTCATATATATATATACCTTTTTTTATATGTAAGATAGTAATTGAAATATATTTCTAAAACATATCTAGATATACAACATAATTTGAACACATAATATGGCATGGGATAGTATTGTTCAAAAACTGGTATGTAAACTATCTCATTTCAAAAGAAAGTTTTGAGGTGAGATCAGATGCTTGGTTGTGATCATTTTATTAACTTACATGCACTGATGAGAGTTCATCAAAACTGGTATTTTAATTTGATACTGGCTTTATTTCTACATCTTAGTTAGTATGTAATTTATTATGGTAAATAAAGCAGCTGACAAAAAATGGGGTAAAGCATACTTCCTATAATAGTCTTATTGCAAGTTTGTAGGAATACATTTCCATTTCAAATTTTTCTATGTTTCATAGAGAGTACACATCAAGTGGCTCCACAGAACTGACCTGTAGGTACACGCTTACGTGGACGTTACCTATCAAACTGGTGTCCAAGAAAGCAAGAATAAGTTATTTCCGAGGTTGTAATGAACTAATAGTCACAGTACATCAGCTACAGAAGGAAGATTCTGGTTTGTACATTTGTGAAGTTACTGGGGAGAGTGTCAATGTGAGGCACCCTGTCTCAGTCACTGTTCAGTCAAGTAAGTTTTATAACTGTGGAACTTGTGTTAAAGTTCTTCAATCATAGAACTAGTGTTAAATGTTGTATTACCATAGAACTGCACGTAGCTTTAAGTGCTTAGCAGTATGAATTTTAACTTGCATCCACCCTGACCACTGAACAAGCACTGAATTGGCAGTGAACAATTTTATTACATTCTAAACTAAAATTAAAGGGTAAATGACCATCTTGATATGCAAATCACTTTGCACATGGACTATTCAAAACAAATACTCAATATATTCACTGACAAATCTTTTTTTAGTTTATTTAAAATACTTCAATAAAAATATAATTTTTTGTGTGTGAAAGACTTATAATGTTTCCTGAAAGACTGCCAAATTTCGTGAAGATATACATACTATATTAAAAGTTAGTAGTATCAAATCTATAAAAACTTTAAACATGTACAAAGAGGTCACATAGTTGGTCAAATTGAATGAGTCAACATTGAGAGAGTTACAAAACTATTCTTCATCCCAAAAATCTCAAATATCATTTGTGTAATCTCTAAAACCTCCTAAATACATTTCAAACATTGGTTTTCAGTAAAACTTTATATTTTTATCTGCTATTTTCTCTACCATAATTCTGTATGGGGTCGGTCAATTGGACTGACCTCGCAACCACCAAAAACAATTTGAAATATATCTAAAATG
>NW_013668457.1:27163-31091 GCF_000517525.1 Limulus polyphemus | reverse complement strand
AGAGAGGATGTCTAGAGAAAATGTCACATTTCTCACACTAGGTGAAATTCAGAATTTTTTTTAAATATTGCCTTTCATAATTAAGAACTTAAAACTTGTATACTATTAAAATATGGATTATTAGCCATGATGTTATGCTATACTAATTGGTGTAACATAAACAAAAAGTAGTTTAGTTAAATTTTTAAAATAGCTCGCTAAAAGACAATGATATGTGCAGTTAGACCCACCCATCACAAAAGGGTTAAGACTGTTATTCTGCAAGAGGCATGGCTATTTATAGCTATTATCTGATTTACCAACAAGAATAAGCTTATTCCTATCTCAGTGTAACATGTTGTTATTCCTGTTAGAAAACCAGATAAACTTTCTAATTGTTCATTGGTCTCCTCTTTCTCCTAGAGAAAACAGAAGTTTATGTCCCTGTACTAAACTGGCATTAAACATTGTATTATCTCTTGATCTAATATCAAACATTGTGTTGTAAGCTAGTATTTATACATTGTATTCTCTTGAATTATTATTAACCATTATTATCTCTTGAACTAGTATTAAACATTATATTATCTTGAATGAACTGGTATCAAACATCGTATTATCTCTTGAACTGGTATCAAACATCGTATTATCTCTTGAACTGGTATCAAACATCGTACTATCTCTTGAACTGGTATTAAATTTTGTATTATCTCTTGAACTGAGTTTTAAACATTCCTTCTCTCTCTCGAGCTGTTAATAAATGTTTTACCCTGAAGTAGCACTGCTCTTCAATAAAATAAGACAGTACTGACAAATATGTTGATCTTTGAAAGAAAAATCACATCAAATACAACATTACAGTAATTTACGTAGCAACAAGTCTATAATACATAGATTTACTGTAAGGAAAGATAAGTCATGGAATATATAAATAATCATATGAAGTTAAGGAATTATATATTTTATGTATTATTGGAACTAGTCTTATTTTTCTTGGAGTGCAGTGTAGTATTGAACATTTTGTCTTCTGAGCTATTATTAAACACTATTACCTTCAGACTTATTAACATTAGATGATTTTACTTATATAAAGAGTTCTGAATGATGGACCAAATGAACTTGATAAGGTAGAAAAGAAATGGCTTTGAAATATATATTAATCAAAAGTTTTGGACCCCAAGTGGCACAGTGGCATGTCTGCGGACTTATACTGCCAGAAACCGGGTTTCAATACTTGTGGTGGCCAGATCACAGATAGCCCTTTGTGTAACTTTGTGCTTAATAAGAAACAACAACAAAAAACAATGTCAAAAGTTTTATTTGTTAAAAACTTTGAATGAAAACAAATACATAGATAGGAACAAACTAAAAGCTATATTAATTAATAAAGACAATACTTCATAACAAAGTGACAAGAAATAATGTCATAAGTCATAGGTAATATGCATGTACAATGATTAGAATGCATTGAATTATCAGTGACATATTGAAATGTAACAGTTAAGTTCAGAACTGGGATTTTTGTTCACTTGTTTTATGAAACAAAAAAGTTTATTTTATTTTAGGAAAGAACACTTGCTTGGGGGCATTTTTTCCATGTAAGAACATAGGGAAGGGAATGTGCATTTTTCCCCAGTATGTGTGTGATGGATATGAGGATTGTCCTGGTGGAAGTGATGAAGACCCTGATTTGTGTGGTTAGTTAGTTTGTTTTTTGTTTTTGTACAGTATGATTATGAAAATATAAATACAAGTTTTAGCTGATTGATTTTAAAGATTAATGTTGAGTATTGGTCTTCGTGTGAAAATATAAAAAATATATGTATCAAGGTTTTCCTTCAGAGCCAACTATTACTGATTTACACCAATAGATGGCATCAATGCATGAATATATTGTATTGCAATTAGTCGATGATCCAGTGTAAAGGTGGAGTTATATCCCTATTGCATGGATAAGGTCTCATGTGACATGTATGTAAGTAATTCTTCCTATTAGAACTTGTATGCTCTAGTGAATGTTCCTCAACAATTGGTCAAGCTAATATTTAGGAACGCATACAAGCCAATCAAAGCAACAATGGAAATATAAAATTAGTAATGATAAAAACTGATTGCCGCTAATAACAACACAGACAAGTTGCTAATCCTCAAGTTTATTAGTGACCTACAGAGAATTGTTTAGTAATATTTAGTATTCTTGATTTCATAACAGTATGATCTGTATTAGCTGAAGTGTAAGTTTGGGTTGTTTTATAGAATAATCTTTTTAGTGTGTATTGTTCTTTATGATAGATATACCTCACATGCAAATTAAATATTATATAGTAAAACTAAATTTATAGTATTGGATCTGAATTCTCTTTCCAAATTTACTGAAAATAAATGAAGTAAAAATATAAACCTGAATTATTTTCTTATGTTTAGTTCAGCGATATGTGAGCCTACACAACTTCAGAAAATGCTGTCCAGACACTGTTGTAAATATAATAAACCTATATTTTGAGATGGACCTTATAATATATATATTTAAAATGTTTCAAGTGAAGAAAGTTAGTGTAAAATACATTGCGCATGAAAGGTATTGCCGGGTAAGCCATTATGCAACAAAGTTTTTTACCATGTAGAAAATGAAGCCTATGTTCACAGTTCCTTCTTAGTGGTATTCATACATGCCACTTTCATTCATACATTGCACTCGTGCAATAAAAATTACCAATTTTTTATATTGTATATATAATTACGTATGTAAAAATACCAACTTTGTCTGCATAGTGAGATCATTGTGATTTGTGATATCGGTTTAATTTTACATATTACAGGAAAGCTATTACCCCTATGGCTGGGATCTAATTGGAAATGTCCCATTCTTCACACCATTAGGTTAAGTAATCTGCCTGAGGCAAGTTACAACTACATTGTCTAATTAGTAGTGAACCACTGGAAACCAACAATATCATAGATAGACAAAGGAAGATCAATTGTACAGAGATATATATAAAACTGCATTTCTTGAGAACTAATAAAACTTGGAAAACAACACATAATTACAATTATATCAAACATGATGAAAATCCCAAGACTTGTATACAACCATTTCAAAATACAAGAATATTAATAACTACATTATAAGTTGTTTTATAAAACCACTTGCTAGTTTTCTGTGGGGATTTCAATGTAAGATATTACTGAACTGAAGATAAATTGTGTGATTGTGTAAAATAAAAAAAATTACATTTATAGTTCGTTGTATGTAGCAATTTACAATATTTTTTTTTGCATTCTTGACCGTGAACTAAAAAAATAAGTGGTCATTTTCCAAAAGTGTTTCCGCCTAATTTCAAATTGATGTGTAAAACTTGACACATGACTGCCATAACAACAAGGGTTGCATGTGTCTACCCTAACAGCCAAAGGAACACTTCAGGAGACACGGAGCACAGTATTAGAAGAAACAATTAGAAATACCTCTTATTTAGAACTTCCATGTGGTAAATACAGTAAGTTTCTTGGAAAAGCCTAGCTAACCTCACACAAAAACTAGTCAACTTTGAAACTGATCGAAAGTCAGGAAAGTTGCAATTTTATGTGATTATTTTTTAAATAAAAATATTATTTCTAATAATACAATGAAATATCTGCAGGATATTGAAAGTATTTATAAACTATTTTTGTAATGTATTTTTTAATATTTTTTTATATTACGTAATGAGAACTAACATAAATCCAAATTGTTTGTGATATACCAATACCAAACATTGACCATCTAATCATTAGCCAATACCAAACATTATCCATCTAATCATTAACCAATACCAAACATTGACCATCTAATCATTAGCCAATACCAAACATTATCCATCTAATCATTAACCAATACCAAACATTGTCCATCTAATCATTAACCAATACCAAACATTGTCCATCTAATCATTAACCAATACCAAACATT
>NW_013668457.1:21091-26478 GCF_000517525.1 Limulus polyphemus | reverse complement strand
TTGTCCATCTAATTATTAACCAATACCAAACATTGTCCATCTAATCATTAACCAATACCAAACATTGTCCATCTAATCATTAACCAATACCAAACATTGTCCATTCCTCTAACTGACGCTGAACATTACATGAATGATGTTCACAAGCAGTACAGTGGAAATAAATTAGATAAAATATCAACGAACTATCTCTGAAAATAAAGCTCTAAGCAGCAGTTCTTGTATTTTATTGATGCAAAATCATAATAATTGAAAAGGAAAGACTAGTTGACCTAACTTTCACCTAAATAACTGTTTTTAGAACAGAAAGCAGCCATGGTGGAGTTGAATAGCCACAAGGTAAAGGGACGGCCAATGGTCAGAAAACAGGAAGAAATGAGTAGTACAATAGCACAAGTATAGTTGACAAGTTAGTCTCAGCAAAGAGACAGGGGGAACTGATTATATAAAAAAGGAACCTGGCCAAAAAACAAACTTGTCATATTCTGAATCACTTTTCACAAACTGAGAGTTGACTATCCCTCACTCTGAAAAATTTCATGAAGGTTTATAACAGTGAAAGAATTAGCATTTTTTATACCTTGTATGCTACAATGTTTGATAGTTTTTACTCCATAGGTATTCTATCATTGTGTAATTATAGTGAAAATTTGTAAGGTGATATATAAGAAATGTTTAGGAAAATTTAAATTATGTTGTCACATCAAACATTAAAGTTTTATAACTAAATCATTACTCTTGGGTTTTTCTACTGTCATCAACAAAGAAACCTGATTTTATATTTTTAACTAACATTCAATGCCATTGTTTACTAACCTCTATGCCCCCCAGTAGTACAGCGGTATGTCTGCAGACTTACAACACTTGGAACTGGGTTTCAATACCCGTGGTGGGCAGAGCACAGATAACCCATTGTGTAGCTTTGTCCTTAACTACAAACAAAGAAACTAACCTCTGTCAATATATTTTTTATGCTTGTGTGTGTGTGTGTGTGTGTGTGTGTATATAATGACAAAACTATGACTCTTCTTATGCACCACATAATCCTTACAAAAATGTATTTTTTTTTCTTCCAAGACATTATAAAAAAATAACCTATTAGACAGTATCGCTTCATATTGATCTAAACGTTTAATAATGACCGCATACAAGAGTATATGAAAAAATTTAAACTAATAAGTTATTTATCCCTATAATGATACTGGGTAGAAGTGCAGAACTCTTTGTAAGTGAAAAGATCCAATCAATGCAGTTGATGACAAACTTAAAATTTCTAGCTGGCTGCCATCTATGACATTTGATGCGAACTAAGCCTCAATGATTTTTTGTGGGAATTTTTTAGCTCTTCCCTCTTACAAAAAATGATATTACATAAAGAGATTTATCATTTTAAGAGTAAATCATGAACATAATTGAAGTGGTTAACCTTGTAAATTTGAGTCTACTTATGATTGATTTTATTTTATGACATATTAAAATTATTACAAAATTGCATGTTTACATAAAAAAACATTAAAAAAATATTACATTGTTATTTTATGACATTAAAATTACGACCAAATTACATGTTTACATAAAAAATATTGAAAAATATTACATTGTAATTTTATGACATTAAAATTACGACAAAATTACATGTTTACATAAAAAAATATTGAAAAATATTACATTGTAATTTTATGACATTAAAATTATGACAAAATTGCATGTTTACGTAAAAAAAACATTGAAAAATATTACATTGTAAAACCAAAAAATTAATCACTCTTATATGATGGTGAGTAACTATGCACAAAAGATTGAACACTTTAACCATATCATTTTTATTCAGTATCTGAATTTCATGTTGAGAAAGTAACTGTTTTAAAATTCATTTAATAAAAAAACTATTCAATGAGTTACCTAATTTCAATTAGTAGTGAAATCTTTAATGTCTTCGCTATTCCAAGAAGTTATTTTTAGAACATTTTATTTACCAATCTTGAAAACACGCACGTGGAACATCCTTTCAATACCCTTATAAAGGTGAAGTAAAACCTTAAGTTTTTGGCAAAAAAATATATTTACTTTTTTTTTTGTTCTGATGTGTAAAGATTTATTTTTGTATAGATAATGATAAAAATGCTGAACATTTTTAAAGGTTAATGTAGTATTTTCTAATTTTTTCATGTTATAATTGTTCAAAGATAACTGTGTTAATATTTTAAGTTTATTCATAATTATGTGCTATGATTTGGTTGAAAAACTCTGCTTTGATGTAATGCTTAGTGACAATTAGTTAATTCAATAAGTACGTAAAGGACAAGTATTTCATTAATATTCATCTGTTATTATCTTTTCCTCTGGTATATAGTAAATTTAAGTTACAAGTATATGCAGAATGTTCCTAGACAAAAAACATCAAGAAGGTTTCAGTTTATTGCTCCATAGCTGAATCTTGGTATAACTGATGGCTCTTGGGCATAAGACTGAGTTTATCTGGTTTTCATGGTTATTATGAATTATGTGTTAAAGCTCAGGTGGATGCATTAAAAACATATTATTTACATGTGCATTTTGATAAGAAAGTCCTATTCTAGTAGGGTCTTGGCATGGCCTGGTGGTTAGGGTGCACGACTTGCAATCTGAAGAGTCACTGGTTCAAATCCCCGTCACCAAACATGCTTGCCCTTTCAGCCATGGGGGCATTATAACGTGATGGTCAATCCCAATATTCATTGGTAAAAGAGTTGAGAGTGGGTGGTGTTGACTAGCTGCCTTCCCTAATTTAACCATTTTGTAGCTTTGTGCAAAATTTAAAACAACACTAAACATAATTCTATTAAATTAGTGCATGAAGACTTGTACTTGCAGACGAAAACTTTTCAAACAGAAATTTTCTTAATACCTTTCAGGAAAATTGCAATCCTTCACCTGAAATTTAGCTTTTAAACAAATTTCTTTTTCCTGGTAATGTTATAGCTGTTCTTTTTGAAAAGTGTTGTAGCCTTGTTTTATTTAAAACTTAGGTTTTTAAATGAAAACAGACTAACTCTATCCCAACTGGTGATCACTTTTTGGTTATCAAGTACACACCTTCATCCCAAATTTCAAAGAATAAAACAATATAATAATTCTAACTCTGTTCCAACAATTGTTAACTAAAATTAGTTCAGAATTGATATATAGCTATTTTCATGTACTGCATTTTGCAAAGTAAAATTAAAAAGTATTATAACATTTGTTCATGTGCAGCTTTAGGTAATCTTGCCTGTAAACAGTGCATTTAACAGTTTATTTTTATATTTTTCTGCCCATCCCATATTATAGACTTGTATTTGCTAATAAACTTTCATCCCTTGAATACATGTCTTGTTTCTCAAGGGATTCTCCTTCTGTGTTAGTGATTTCATTACTATAGGCTTTATTCCTACCCTTTTATGATGTCACAGCATGTTGTATGAACAATTTATAATGAAACACAGCCTTGAAAATAGCTATATGCAACATTTAAATACAATTAAATAGAGCAGACTATAAATTATTTACATCACTGTAGAGTAAATGAATAGTTTAAGAAGTAACTTGTAGTTTTCTGGGAGGTGACTAGATGGAACTCGTGTTTGGATGTTTTCCCACCCGCAGTGGCTCAATTGTAAGTCTGGAAGTGACTAGGTGGAACTCCTGTTTGGATATCTCTACACCCCCAGTGGCTAAATGGTAAGTCTGGAGGTGACTAGATGGGAGTCCTGTTTGGATGTCTCCCCACCTCCAATGGCTCAGTGGTAAGTCTGGAGGTGACTAGGTGGAACTCCTGTTTGGATATCTCTACACCCCCAGTGGCTAAATGGTAAGTTTGGAATTGACTAGATGGAACTCCTACGTGGATGTCTCTCCACCTCCAGTGGCTCAGTGGTAGGTCTGCAGTTATACAACACTAAAATCTGGGTTTCAATATGTGGGGTGGGAAGAGCACAGATAGCTCATTGTGTAACTTTTTGCCTAACAACCAAACCAGACTGTTGGAATGAACCGAGATATCTAATGGGAAGTTCAGAAGAGTTAGGAAGAAACCACAGGTCTGGGAATCGTTTTTTTTTTTATAGAGTTTTTTTGGACATTATTTTTGTTCCTGAAAATATTTTTGTGCAAATTTTATCTGTTTGAAACTACAAAAATTTTCTTCTGTGACAAGACATCAGGTTTAGCAAGTATGGTAGGTCACTGCAAAATATTCCTGACTCGTATCCTTATTTATTGAAATATTATTTTAAGACTTATCATATTAAAGCAAATAAAGGATCTTAATTATTTAGTGAAAATAAACTATTTATTAAATATAAATTTATCTTAAGAATATTGCTAGTGAAATCAAGATACCTACCTAGCTTGACAGAGGTAAGAGTGAACACATTTTTGTAAGGTCCAATTCTAGGTCAGCGGTAAACAACTGTCAGTTCATGTCTTGTGTTTTACAGTTTGTAAGTGGAAGTAGTGACAAAGTAAATGATCAAAAATAATATCTTAACGAATATCAGTGAAGTTGAAATTGTTTATATGTGTAATGGAATTTTCTTTTCAACAATAACAAAACTTAAATTCTAAGATGAAAAAAAGTTTTTTGAAAATAGTGTCTCACAACGAAATGTCATTATTTGTAGAATGACATAAATATTAAATCAAGTTCTATGAAGTGCTTTAAGCCAAAATTTTATTTTTAAGGGCGTTTGTACAAAGTTTCATGCAATTTAGTTAAGTATTCCTACTGTGAAAAGACAAATTTCGAGGGATATTGGTAAAATCATAACTTTTCATAAAGGCACAGGAACAATAAAGATGCATGTATATTTAAAATTTTTAACAAATCTGAAGTACTGCAGGCCTGAAAATAATTTAAAATTATGTGATGAGTTATGAATGATGTTCTCAGGTAATATGTAAAATGATCAGTCAAAGTAAGTCCTTCAACATTATTTTTTTACTGCTTAATAAATGCATATCTGAAGTTCATGTTCGGTGTGATTTGATTTAAAACACAATTTCTTGATTGATAAAATAAATAGGTGGCTGATACATTTTTATGATTTCTTTAAGATGAAGAAGTGTTTGTATTATTTTAAAAAAACATAAAACTTTTTCTTGAAATATCTGAGAACTTGCTACTTCATTTAAGCTCATATTTTTCACAACATAAAAGTAATATAATTAGTATTAAACTACCTCTTAATAATGAGCTTTTACAAAAGGACAGATGGAATTACAGTGTTGTCACAGTGTTTTTCTAAATTAAAAAAAAAGGTTCCTGTTTGAAATTGCTTTACTCATTTTATGGGAAAAAGAAAAACTTAGTCATGAATGAATCTGGGAATTACTGCTTTTCAGCAATCACTTTTTTTGTGGACTTAATG
>NW_013668457.1:12163-20321 GCF_000517525.1 Limulus polyphemus | reverse complement strand
TGGGATCGGCCTACTCCTTTTATGAGTTCAAAAAATAGAAAACTATAGCGTACTTAGTTGGCACTTTTTTGGTAGGTTAATAATTATAATGCATTTTATTCATTATTACACAAAAGTAAGGTGTAATTACGATTTTTTTTTCTACTGCTGTACACTATCAACATTACTTTCGCAGTTAATAAATGAATTATTTCGGCACGTGCTCTTTTTATGTATTAAAAGAAAAGGGATCAGATAGTGCAGTCAATGTACACTGCTTTCTGTGTGTGTGGTGGAAGTAGAACTCTTAAAAGACTATCGTTTACTGGTTTCAGTAAAGGTTCTATATTTAATTTAGACGAGTCTGTTAAACTTTCAAAGAAGTATATGCAGAAAAGTCTTCAAATTTTGAAAGGATAGGCAGCACTTCTAATCAAATAATGAATAAAAAAAACTAAGTAGACTTTTCTGCATATACTACTTTGAAAGTTTAACAGAACATTTTGAAGTGATAGACTATACGGCAGCACTACTCTAATCAAATAATGAATAAGACGTTAATAAAAGAAACTAGGTCACGAATTGAAAGAAAAACGGTATGCCAGTTGGTTTCAACTAGACAACACAGGACTAGTTAAAAAATTAATTACTGAAGCCAAAACTATTAGTAATAGTTATTTAACTTTGCAGTGATTTTAACAAGCATTGCTGTGCAAATACTTACAAGTAATATGTGTGCGAATAACAGAATAACTCTAATCGTCAACTAAACTCTACACATGTCTCATAAACATAGAAACCTCCAATTATGCTTCCCGTTTTGTTAGTACTGAGCTCAATACTTTCTTTGAAGAAAGAAATCAAAGAGTGCAGTCAATCATACGGCTTTCTGTGTGTGTGGAAGCAGAACTCTTAGAAGACTGTCGTTTATAATTTTCAGTTTATTCATTGTCAGTTCTTGTCGTTTTTTTACAGTTTGTAAGTGGAAGTAGTGACAAAGTAAATGATCAAAAATAATATCTTAACGAATATCAGTAAAGTTGAAATTGTTTATATGTGTAATGGAACTTTCTTTTCAACAATAACAAAACTTAAATTCTAAGATGAGAAAAAGTTTTTTGAAAATAGTGTCTCACAACGAAATGTCATTATTTGTAGAATGACATAAATATTAAATCAAGTTCTATAAAGTGCTTTAAGCCAAAATTGTATTTTTACGGGCGTTTGTACAAAGTTTCATGCAATTTAGTTAAGTATTTCTACCGTGAAAAGACAAATTTCGAGGGAAATTGGTAATGATCCTCTGGCCTAGAAAGGGTTAATAAATGCATATCTGAAGTACCTGTTCGGCGTGATTTGATTTAAATCACAATTTCTTGATTGATAAAATAAATAGTTGACTGATACATTTTTATTATTTCTTTTAAATGAAGTATTTGTATTATTATATATAAAAAACAACATTAAAAGTCTTTTTTGAAATATCCGAGAACTTGCTATTTCAATTAAGCTCATATTTTTCACAACATAAAAGTAATATAATTAGTATTAAACTACCTCTTAATAATGAGCTTTTGCAAAAGGACAGATGGAATTACAGTGTTGTCACAGTGTTTTAGTAAATTAAAAAAAAGGTTCCTGTTTGAAATTGCTTTACTCATTTTATGGGAAAAAGAAAACTTAGTCATGAATGATTTGACTAGTAATCTGGGAATTACTGCTTTTCAGCAATCACTTTTTGTGGACTTAATGGCTGGACAAAGTAATCAAAATAAGTATGTGAATTTTCTTCCATTTTTTATATTATTGTTACGTTTCCGTTTGTTAATTAACTTTCCGTAACTTCGTTCCGACGAAACTTTAGCGACACAAGTCCTTACTTAATAAAACTGGTTTATTCTTTCCGAATATAACTTTACCGATACACTCAACTTCAACAATCGCGCTAAAACAAACGCTATACAAACGAACGTGCTCAATAATACTCTCTGACTGCAGATCAATTACTCACTGTCTACACACACACATTGTTCCTCAGTCACGTTGTCACACTCTTTTATATACCAGACTACCCTATATCTAGTAAATGCTAGAGCATTCGCCAAGGTACAGGATAGTTCTAGAAAGCAGATGGCCTGGCAATAGTCACGTGATCTCGCTGACGCAACATTAACATATTGGTTTTATAAATGCAGAAAGTATATATATATATATACACAACTACTTTAGTTTTAAAGAACAAATTGAGCTAGATGAGAACTTCTTTTGATGTACTAACTATTATTTAATTTCCAATCTCTACACATATATAGTTTAATAAGAGGGGGAAAAAAGGAAATTTTAGAAATATATATTTGTTAACTATTTAGCAGCAAACACAAATCTGGCATATGAGGTGAGTTGAAAAGATAAATAGGTTAGTTGTTACATGCACATAAATAGTACTTAGCTGTGGGTATGATCTTTAATAATTTATGCAAGTAATACAAGTATTTATGATAAATAGTATGATAATAATATTTCTTAAAACATATACACGATACAAGTAGATTATTATATATATATATATTAATTAACTTTAAGTTTAGTTTGATAATGTTTTTATTGGATTATTAATTTATTTTTTATTCCTAATGTATTTATAGAAGCTTATTAATTGTTAATGGTTGTGAAATGGCTAATTCCTGACATCTTTTTCAAAATATGTGCTTAAAAATTTATGAAAAAGTCAGGCTCTCATTATGAATGAATAAAATGTTTATTAGCCTATAAGTTATACAAGCCCAAAATATCATCCCTTGCCTATTGGGGAAAAACTTTTGACAACACGAAACTCTGTAGTTCTTTGGACAATCTGAGCTTAATAAAGGATTGCAACATCTTTCTACAGGAATACATCGTCCATCTTCACATGTAATTTTACCTTCACATGGATTCTTACCTAGAATGATAGATGCCTCATTTGTGGTCTGTTTCTCTGATTTGGTTTCTTAAACACTATTTCAAAAATTTCACTTTTCTAAATTTCCCTTTAAAAAAAATAAAGTTTTTGTATGCACTTACTTAACACTTTCCTTTTATATTGAAAATCAAACTGCTTATCCACAGAGAAAAATTAACCTTACTTATAAAAAGATACAGATATATATTTTTCAATACTTTTTAAAATATGTTTGGACAAATTTTAATTACAAAGAACCATTTGATCATAATAAAGCAAATACCTATCTTTGAACAGTATCACTAGAAAATTACAACGAGTTTCAATCTTAGTAACCCTCTCTGACATTAAAAGCCTTGAAGTGTATAAAAAAAACTCAATTTTTAACCAATAAGTTAAGTTAAATGATTGTAACATAAGTCTCGTTAGAGAGAGAGCGATCCTTATTCCAGAAACTGAAGAGTATCATGGAAGATGCAAAAACCAGTATTTATGCTTTTATGTATGTGTGGTTTTAATTATTTCTTTTAAATTAACAATAATAAATAGTTTTATATTGTTTCATTTTTATTCATCACTTCTCCAAGCAAAATATATTTGATTAATTGGCTTACCATAACAAAACTTAGCAAGTTTTCATGTCCATATTTTGTAGATTACAATAATCAATTTATATTCTACATCATTCAATATCTTTAATACTGTTGTATTTGTTGACGATAAGGTCAACTGCAAATAAAATAATCTAAACGGTTCATTATATTCATAAATAAAGATTAAGAGCTATAATAACTCAGTTCTTTATGAAAAAAAAGAATGTAGTAAGACTACTTCGATGTTCTGCTCAAAATTATGTAGGTGGCCTCGACAAACGTCTAGAACATGCCAAATGAAAACACATTGAAAAGCTAAAACTTGGTGAATTGCCACAACAGTGCTGTAGATAATTGGGATGTTTGTGTTTTTCATTTACGCTTATGATTTAATGTGTTCTTAACAGACACGATACTTCTCTAAAGCTGTACTTTGTGTCAAACTTTTTTTGTGGTTTTTATAAAAATTGTCTTAGTTGTCTTAGTGTTGATAATACTTCAGTTACGTGTTAAGATAAGCAGTGTGTTTTTTGTATTATTTTACTTTCAGGAGTTTTAGGATCTTGGTTTTTGGACTGATGATTTCCATTAATGTAGGATTTGAATTTCCATTACAGACTACAGACCTTACCCTTATGTTCTTGACAGAAATACACAGAGGCCTATATTATATACAACAGAACTTCTATAAAAGAAATAATTAAGCAATATATCAGTGGGTTTGTTCTTAATGGTTGTTACTAGATCAATTATATGCTATTCTCAAACTTGTAAACATGTCTTGTAACATATCGTACAACTCAGTAATGCTTAGGTAGAAAGTTGATTGAAGTGTTTCATTCGTTGGCAGTGTGCGAGTGCATACTGAGCTATGCTATACATAAATTAGACTTTTAGAGAAAAAATTCACTTTTAAAAACTCTGGTAAGAATTTATTATCTTGGCAACATTTTGAGCAAACACTTTTTTTTTCAAGCCAGAAACAAACCTATTAGTTAATGAAAATTACATGAAGGTTTTGAAATGGAACAATACACAAAATAGAATGTAATTCGAGATAGAACTACGAGAAGTAAACAATATAATAAAGCTGGTGATTTAAAAACAGTATTAAAAATTATTAGAAATACAGAACAACTTTACATAGCAAGGAAAGAAATAACTTAAATATTTTAAGATAATAAATGAAGGGTATTAAAAAAACTGTAAAAAGCTGAACTGTTCGTTAATACCCAAAGGACTTAAACAACCAGATTTAAAAATTTATTTCTTTTTTGATTGTGGTTCTTTTATTGATGTTAGAGGGGCATGACGTATGGCAAGTACTTTAAAGTGTTCAAGAGAATGATTAAATGTGTTGAAGTGTCAAGCTACTGGTTTATCTTGTAATCAAGATGCTGCGTAAGTGTTCTTGTGTATATTCAGCGAGCATTCAGCCAAATTCTCCTATGTAGTTTTGTTCACACAGATACAATAAAATAAAGATTTAGATGTCAAATGACTATTAACGATTATGTTGATTTAAGGTCTCTAACAGATGTTCTATGATCAATGTAAGGGCAAGTGTTGCATCCGCTCCTCTGACAACTGTACGTACCAACTTGAGTAGCAGATGATAGTTGTAGTTAACTATGGGTGAATAAAACTTTAATGTTAGTGTCTCATTTATAAGAAATTAGAACTTTGTTAGGGAACACGTGACCAGTGGTATTGTCTTGTGTTATGATGTTGAAGTTATCAAACAATATCTGTGTGTGTTGAATGGGTGAAATGTAAGTGTAAGGGGAATGTGTTGATGATCAGTGGAAGTAGGAGCACATGGGTTGAAGCAACATTGGATGCATGTAGTTGAAAGTTTAGAATTGTCTGCACTGTTGGTGATATAATTACCGATATGATTTAAGCTAAGCAAATTCTGGAAAGCTAAATTCAGACATTTATTGTTAGTATGTAGATTACCTTTAGTGTGATGAAGAAGTAGGATCTCCATATTTTTTTAGAAAAGTGGAGCATGTTGATAAATTTGCTATTATAATCTTGGTCATTTACTGCAGAGCCTACGTAATCTGGTGAGTTGGGAATGTTTCTCTGACGGCTGGAGTGAAAATGTAAGTAGCTATGTGTGTTTGTAACGTACAGATGTTGCGAGATTGCCATCATCAGTCACGGAAATATTTATGTCAAGCAATGAAATGTATTGGAGTGATGGGTGAAAGGATTTAACAAAAAGAACGAGTTCTTCATTAGTGCATGTAGCTATACCGAAAACAAACTGTCATAGCATCTTGATTACAAGATAAACCTGTAGCTCAGCACTTCAATACAGCTAATCATTCTCTTGAGCACTTTAAAATACATGCCTTCTAACATCAATAAAAGAACTACAATCAAAAAATAAATAAATTTTAAATTGGGATGTTTAAGTCCTTTGGGTATTAAGAATGGTTCACCTTTTTAAAATTTTTTTCAGTACCCTTCATTTATTATCTTAAAATGTTTTATCTTATTTCTTTCTTTGCTATGTAGTTGTTATATATTTCTAATAATTTTTAATACTGTTTTTTTAATCACCAGCATTATTATATTGTTTAATTCTTGTAGTTCTATCTCACGTTACATTCTGTTCTGTGTATTGTTTCATTTCAAAATGTTCCTGTAATTTTCATTAACCGATTGGCTTGTTTCTGGCTTGAAAAAGAGCGTGTGCTCGATATGTTACCAAGTTAATAAACTATTACCATAGTTTATAAAGGTGATTTTTTTTCTCTAAAAGTCTAATTTATTTTATCATCTTTGCATTTTTTACATGCTATACATAGATCTATATGCATTATTGTGAAGTATTTTAAATGGTTGTCAACTATTTTAGTAATTCTTAATATTGAGATAAAACTACTGTATCACAATCTGCCAGCTGAACTTTTCCCAGTTAGTGACTGTTTTAGTGACATTGCAACCATACACATGAAACTTGCTGCCAAGATGAAGTAGCAGCACAACCATTAGATAATATATTGTCAAAAGTTAAGCAGAACCAATGAGAGTTTCACTGAAGTTTTTGAACTTTTTGTGAAGTACTGGCTAAAGATGGATGGATTAATTTCTTTAGTAATTTAACATAATATTGTTGTGTGTGTGTTTTTTGTAATTCATTTTTATCATTTCAGGTACCATTGGTTAACAACGTCTAATAACATACTAACTTGTGTTTTTATTGTATTATAGGAATGTTCTCATCTATAATGATCTGTGTGAGTTGAAGTTATGTATGTCAACCAATTTCTAATAACATACTAACTTGTGTTTTTATTGTATGATAGGAATGTTCACATCTATAATGATATGTGCGAGTTGAATTTATGTATGCCAACCAATTCTTAATAACATACTAACTTGTGTTTTTATTGTATTATAGGAATGTTCACATCTATAATGATCTGTGTGAGTTGAATTTATGTATGCCAACCAATTCTTAATAACATACTAACTTGTGTTTTTATTGTATGATAAGAATGTTCACATCTATAATGACCTGTGTGAGTTGAATTTATGTATGTCAACCAATTCTTAATAACATACTAACTTGTGTTTTTATTGTATGATAGGAATGCTCACATCTGTGTGAGTTGAAGTTGTTATGGATGTCAACCAACTTTTAATAATATACTAACTTGTGTTTTTATAACATAACATAATGTTTTTGGACAACATGGGACCTATTGGTCCATCTCAGCTGTTCCATCCTCTAAACTAAATTAAAATAATTAAAAAAAAAGCTTACAGCCAGCCCTTATCATTCATATACTTATCAAGCTTTTTCTCAAACTCACTTAAATTTACTGCCTCTACAACATCCGAAAGCAACCCATTCCAAAGGCCAACCACCCTGTTAGAAAAAATAAAACTGTCTTAGCTGAAGATGATTCCTACCTTGCCAAAATTTATATTTGTGTTCCCTAGTACTACTATTCTCACTGTTAAATATGAAAAAATAATAATGCATCAACACTATCAGTTCTTTTCACAATCTTAAACACCTAAATAAGACACCCCCCCAACTCTTCTTTTCAAGAGAAAGCAGTTTGAGAGATTTCAGCCTCTCCTCGTATGACAACCCCTCCATCCCAGGCACCATTTCTGAACCCTTTCCAACAATTCAATGTCGTTCCTAAGGTAAGGAGCCCAAGACTGAACACAATATTCCAAATGTGGCCTAACCAGTGACCCGTACAATGAAAATATAACCTCTTTAGACTTGTATTCAGTATTTCTATAGATACAACCTAAAATCCTATTTGCCCTAACATTAGGAACAGCACACTGCTTGGATGACTTTAGAGACTGATATTACACCAAGATCCCTTTCCTTCATAATAATATTAAATTTATACTTATAATTACAATTATGATAACTCAGATGCATTATCTTGCATTTATTATAATTAAAACCCATCTGCCATTTATTTGCCCAACTCGCTAAATGATCTAAATCCTTTTGTAAATCAGCAACATCCTCTTGACAGCTAGCAACACCCAACACCATCTGCAAATTTAAGTAATTTATTGACTATTCCTTCATCTATGTCTTTGACAAAAATCAAAAAGAGCCAAAGTCCTAAGACTTAGCCCTGAGGTACCCCACTTG
>NW_013668457.1:9456-11685 GCF_000517525.1 Limulus polyphemus | reverse complement strand
GTTAAATGACTTTACAAAGCATCTTTTAACATACTTTCCAAAACTTTTCCCACAACTAATGTGAGACTAATGGGTCTATAATTACTAGGACTATTTTTATCACCTCCCTTGAAAGGAGGTGGAGTTACATTAGCTAACTTCCAATCCTCTGGTACCTGCCCACTATTCAAGGACAGACAAAAAATAGCAGTAAGTGGCTCACATAACCAATATTTAACCTCCTTCAAAACCCCTTGGGAAATATTATCTGGCCCAGGAGCATTATCATTTTTTAAACTTCCCAATTTTTTCTTAACCAGCTGAGAATTAATGCAGTCATCTTGTTTGATCTCATTTCCATTTATCAACTGTTCAAGATGTGGAATATTGTATGCAAGGAATGTTAACATCTGTATGAATTGAAATAGTGATTTATATAATGCTAGTACTTGAATTTAAAACCAAAGAAATATTTTTCCAGGTATTGAACTGTTGTATATTTATGTTGTACATAAAAAGAGCAGGAAATAATATATCAATAAATGATATAATTGGTTATCTGTAGTTTTAAATAGTCCATTAAAAGATGGAAATTTTGAAGATTTTCAGACTTTTCAGATCCTGCATATTTTCATCCCTACGTAAAAAATAAAAAATTCTTACTCCTTATTTGACTTATTTTTTTAAAAAATCTCCATATGATTTCTTTCTATCATTCAACTAACCATACATAACATTAATGATTTAGGGGTTAAGTACGTTAAAAAAAAGCTTACAAGCACCCTTTATATCTATCACTATGGGCTCGGTCCCAGTGACCGACCTCGTAAACATTTTGTGCTTGTTATAGTTTTCATGCTATAACTTTTAATACAGTAAGTGTATCTTCAAAAAATTTTATAGATTATCAGTAAACATTACAAGGCTTTCATACGCAAAATATCAGACTTTTTTTTTATTAACTTTAATATTATTTAAGTAATGTTTTTCTCATTACTTTTTTCTTTTCGAATGTTGGCTATCCGACATACAAAGCAATTTTGATTTTAAGATTAAAAATACTTTTATACATCACAAAATGTTCAAATTTCACATGCGAAATCTTTATAAACTCCAGATAATTATCAAACATTTGTTTGTAGTAAAAACTTTATATTTCATCTGTCATTTTCACTGTTGTATCTCTGTACTGATTTTGTTGATTTGAACGACCATGTACCCACCATAAAAAATTAGGAAATAGATATAAATTATGCTTTTTTTCATTCTAGAATGACTACAAAGTATAACACGAACACACAGATGTTCAGCTTAAATCTCGCAACATTGTGCATCTGTATATATTTATTATTTTTATTTTATTGACCTTTCAGCCGTGCCTAACTAACATTACATAAGTTGCAATGATGCAGTGCATGTGCACTCGTGTTACCATACCCAAGAACATGAAACTGGCCTTTACAAAGTGACCTGTCTTGGCTGTGTTCTAGTGGACCAGTATTTTGTAAAATACAGTCACATTTCATTTATAATACATCATATATGTTATTACTGTTTACAAATAAGTTCTTAAATTTCAGTTTTCTTAAAACATTAAATGAAGGAACAATTATCTCTTCTAGTTACAAACTTTGTACTCATTTGCTGTTTGCCGTAAATTGCTAAGCGTTATCAAATTTTGCACATGGAGGATGTAAAACAAAATACTTTTTTTTAGGGTTTATATATGAATTTTGAAATAACAAAAAATCATAAATTACTATATGAATACCATAGAATTCCACTAATGTATCAAGCTTAGTAACTAAGCTGTATTTGGGTCTAAAAAATATGTATTTTTGAGCTCCCTAATGTCTTACCTTACCGCTTGGAATCTAACATGAAAATACTTTGTAGAGACTAAGATAACCACTAAGGGGACATTCTGAGCTTTTGTCTTACCTAATGTCTTACCTTACCGCTTGGAATCTAACATGAAAATACTTTGTAGAGACTTAAGATAACCACTAAGGGGACATTCTGAGCTTTTGTCTTACCTAATGTCTTACCTTACCGCTTGGAATCTAACATGAAAATACTTTGTAGAGACTAAGATAACCACTAAGGGGACATTCTGAGCTTTTGTCTTACCTAATGTCTTACCTTACCGCTTGGAATCTAACATGAAAATACTTTGTAAGAGACTTAAGATAACCACTAAGGGGACATTCTGAGCTTTTGCTTATCTATGTATTACCTACCGTCTGTATC
>NW_013668457.1:7657-9138 GCF_000517525.1 Limulus polyphemus | reverse complement strand
CTTACCTCGTTCGGAATTCTAACTATAGAAATACTTTAGTAGTAGACTAGAAAACCTCTAAGGGGTACTATTCCTGAAGCTTTTGTCTTACCTATGTATTACCTTACCGCTTGGAATCTAACATGAAAATACTTTGTAGAGACTAAGATAACCACTAAGGGGACATTCTGAGCTTTTGTCTTACCTAATGTCTTACCTTACCGCTTGGAATCTAACATGAAAATACTTTGTAGAGACTAAGATAACCACTAAGGGGACATTCTGAGCTTTTGTCTTACCTAATGTCTTACCTTACCGCTTGGAATCTTAACATGAAAATACTTTGTAGAGACTAAGATAACCACTAAGGGGACATTCTGAGCTTTTGTCTTACCTAATGTCTTACCTTACCGCTTGGAATCTAACATGAAAATACTTTGTAGAGACTAAGATAACCACTAAGGGGACATTCTGAGCTTTTGTCTTACCTAATGTATTACCTTACCGCTTGGAATCTAACATGAAAATACTTTGTAGAGACTAAGATAACCAATAAGGGGACATTCTGAGCTTTTGTCTTACCTAATGTATTACCTTACCGCTTGGAATCTAACATGAAAATACTTTGTAGAGACTAAAAAACCACTAAGGGGACATTCTGAGCTTTCAATTAGTTATACATGTGTCATTGGGCGAAGTAGGTGTACGTAAGCAGGTATTTTCAAAAATGGAAGAGATGGGAGGGACCAACTTTTTTTGATTCAATAAATATATTAATATCTCAGAAAAGATAGGGGTTCCTATCTTATATTCTAACTTGACAATATTGGTAACTAATTTGTAAGAATCTATAGACTTTGTATGTGGACATCACAAACATCTAATTTGAACCAATGCTGCATTCATCATACCACGTGACACAGAAAAATCGATATTTAGGTGTTTTTTTATTATTATTTACTTTTAAATCAAGAAATTAGCTATTGTATAATACTAAAATTTGAATTATAATTTAAAATTTGATACCAAACTTTTTGACATACATTCTTAAAATAGTAGTTGAATAAAAATTTGAATGGGAGTCTACAAATGCAACGACACGGCCTTTGACCCATGACCATAGGAAGACCCATCTAGGTAGGGTTAAGATGTTATTTTTGTAAGGTATTTATGTCTTTGTATTTTGTGCAATTTCAGATCAGAAAAAGTCAGCAGTTTCATCAAATGTTCACCAACCTTATCGAAACCTTAGCTTCCTCCAGTCTACTGTGTACACCATTGTTAGCTGTGCCATTGCATTTATATTCATCACAACTGTTATGGTGGTTGCTATCTGTCGCATTCATATGAGAAAATCTGCTATGTCCCTCCATTCCAGGAGGCGCTGCAGCTCTACAAGCAGAAGTGGACTGTGGAGATCCTGGTTTGGAGAGAGAAGATCTGCTAATGGCAACTTACAAGTAAGTGATTTATCAAATTGAAAATCTACTGTATGAAAGTGT